>NW_028257858.1:0-32894 GCF_054643075.1 Acanthaster planci | reverse complement strand
TGCAAGTGCTTTGTAATGCCTGGCCTTTTTTCAAGATGTAGGATTTGCTCAACGAGCTGTTTTGACACGACATTAAGGCCTGTAAGGAGACCGTGATTAGGTTACCCAATTTTATTGTCATATTTTCAAGTCAAGTCAAGTATTAGAAAATAAATTCTTAAATTATCAAAGTTGAACACCTCATTTGTACAATGTGTATTTACAGCAGTTTCTGCACTTCTGATGAAAAATGAAAATTGGGGTGATTTATTAGGTAATGATGACCATTTAATAAAAATACATGTATAATTACCAAATGATTTCTTTTCTGCCTGATCAAGGGTAAGTAATGGCATACATGTTCCAGATTGTACAGTGCGTTCAACAATTGTAACAAATATCTGCTCTTGCTTTTTTGTGGCAACTTAGAATTTGCAAGATTGCAAACAGCTATGCATGACAACATAGGAAACATTTGTATTTCATGAACACTAAACCACACTTGGGAGCAACCGTCACAGAATGGCTGCACCTGGACCACCATAGCCACTGCGGCAATGGCCAGACTCAACAAGTTGTGGAAAAGTACCACTGGCTTTCCTGCCAAGTGCAGACTCTTCAAATTCCTGGTGGTCTCTGTCAAATTATACGGGTGGATACTACTGACAGAGAAAGACAAATCCAGGCATTTATAGCCAAACTCCTGAGGAAATTGCTCTGCATCTTCTACTTGGAGCATAAGACCAATGAATACATGCAGAGCAATGTCAAGAGCATTGTGGGTTGTCAGCAACTCTCCTTGTCACTATTAGGAGAGGTTCCTTCGATCTTGAAGCCTTCAGCGTTTGCTGCCTCCAACATATTCTCAGACTATACCAGTATGATCATGGTGCCATATCCAGATGTTGTAGGTCACACACTGCAAAAGCATTGCAGTGGGCATCACTGCACGTCAACTCCAATTGATCAGCCATATTATCAATATGTTTTCAATAGGGGCCAGATTAGCGTGTAGCGGTGCTGTGTAGCTCATCGCTGAGGTGGTGGAGCGCTTTTGTCCCCGGTGGTAATCTGCTCACTCTAAATGCCCCAAACTGTGGTATACTGTTTCAAAACAAGGCTGGATTATCTCCACTATTGAGAGTGAAAAAATGCCAGTAATGCCCAGCAGCTCAATCTTTTGTGCCGAGCACGGTCTTTTGTTACAAGGCCCAGTTCTGTCCCGGTTTCGGGCTCCCAGCTTCATGTAAGAGGCCTATGTATTAAAAAATGGGTCGCCCAGCAGGAAGTGGTTAACCTTCCCTTTAAAAATATCCTCTCAATTCAGGAATCTGCCCAGAAAATACTGTAACGTCAACTGCCTCTAGGTCAGACCCGCCAGCACTGGGAAAACAGAAAAAATGCTTACTTGAACATTAATGAAGAAAACAAGGATGCTAAGGTAGAAATGTTGGCACTGAAGCACCCCACCGTTGGAAGGTGGCTGCTGGTGGACTTTTGTTTGCCGAATGAGTTCTTCCCGGAAACGGCAGCAGGCCTTCTCAAGAAAATGAGGGGGTGAGCCGCTTCAGGTGGAAGTAGCCCTACTATTATGTAGACCCTTCTGCCCGAGGAGTTTTGACATCCAGCTCCATGTCATCCAGTGTGTCCATCCGTGGGGGGGCTCCACGCCACGTTTGTTCATGCCCCTCACTTAGATGGTGCGCATATGCGCACTGAATCCTCAGCGCCAGAGGCCAATAAAATGGCTCTTGACTCGGGAAGGTAATCAATCAACATCAAGCTTGGATGAAGTTGTTTGCCCCTCATTTCCATACCGATTAGAATTGAAACATTCAAAGTCCCTTTCGCTAACTTGCACATTATAAAAATCCATTTTCTGCCAAATTTTTGCCTGTCTTTGTCACGTACCTCAAAAGTAATAGAGTCAGAAGTTGGAAGTGAAGCCAACATTTTAGAAGGGATTTTTTTCAGTTCTGCCGAGTTTTCTATGACATTTCTCCACTTGTGAATAGTGAGGAATATCATGAACTCCCTAATGAGAAAGTATCATGCAAAAAGGAAACCGTATGGATGAGAACGGAAAGTTTTTGTTTGGGTCTTTTAGGTGGGCAATTTGACTTTGTACATACAAGTGCAATGCAGTAAAAGTCAACTTGTACCCCAACATGTCACTATTATGCATGTAAATACACAAACTAAATGCATGCACAGTATATGGGGACCGAACATGAGTGATGTGACTCCTGTTGTAGATTGTCGTGTTATGGGGTTGGTTATGAATTTGCCGAACAACCACACCTGCTCGGATTGAAGGCTAGGTTTTGACACACTGTGAATTGGAGGACTTCAGTGCTGCTGGGGAAGGTCCCTTCTGTCTGCCGTATGGCATCTGTTGTTGGATTTTTTTTACATGGGTTCCTGCCCCTGCTACTGAGGCTGCCACAGCCCGTGAGCACCAAGTGTGGGAGACTAGGTTCGGATTTGCACAAAAAGGTTGCTATTTGTACATCCTAGCACTTGTAGTTGTAGAGTGAAAATGTGGGGAGTCCCATGATGAAGCCCCGGCCACATTGCAACAGCACGCACAGCTTGACTATGTAGCCATCGTTAGCATGGGGCAGTTCCCCATGGCACTTGCTGTAGTATGGGAAAGGAGTGGACTCTCAAGATGAAGCCCCGCCCCCTGCAACAACACCCACAGCTGCTGTGCTGCCATCTTTACCACGGGGCGGTTCCCTGTGGGCCCTGACATTAGGTGAACTGACAATAACATCATTGAGTGTCCCAAAACTAAGCCCTACTCCTGCTGCACTGAAAGGTGCAACTCGATAATGTTCCCACTAGAACATAACTCTGCTTCTTCTCACAGTCTACTGCACGTACCATGTTGGTGCAGACCATGCATGGTATGACACTCACCATCTGACCTCTCTCACTTTCACTACTCCCTTCCTGCCCACATCTTCCAGAGTAAAACTCTCTTGGCCAACATCCTTGAAAAAAAGAGTCCGGTTCATCAGTGTCTTTTCACTGAGCTGGCCCTTGAAAAAATACTTGAGTTCATCGAAAGTGATAAACGGCATTTTCCCCTGTCCACCAGGAAGACCCACAATTTCTGAGGCCCTATTCCAGACCACATCCCTGCTGATTGGCGAGTTGGATGTCAGACGAACTTGACTCGGTTGTACATGCCAGAAAAAAAGAGAGAAAAATTCACCTGTCTTCTCCGTCAGCGTGCCGCCGCTGCCACCAATGTGACATGAACCTCCTCTATGGGTCTTTCTCGAGCTGATGAAAGACATTATGAAGACTTCTGCTAAGGTTTTTGTGACTCTCAGCCGTTTATTTTCACACTGTTACTCCTGTCTGGCATAAACGCCAAACCCCACCCAAAACAATGTAACCTAGAAAACACTTCTACACCGGCACCACAGCAACGGGTCTCCCAGGCTAACCAGCAAGGGCCCACCACACGGCTTTTGTGTGGATCCGTGCTAGTGCCCCCACTGGTCATCTGACACTAATGCTACAATTCCAAGACTCTAAATCAAGAACTTTTCCCATGAGGACTCTGTGTCTCCTCTGTTGAGCCATTGGTTTTATGTAAAAAGAACATTATGTATGCATGTACATATACATTAAAGGGTTTGCTGCAACTGTATAGTTCCAAGGTTACTTTGGAGATGCTACTCTGGTTCATACCTAGTGATTTCAATTTTTAATGCACTGTCCTCCCTAAATATGGGATGTGATGTAAAAAACAAAACTAAAACCACAAAACAAAGAAAATTAAAACAGACCAAGTAAATAACTTCCACAAAAACATGTTTACATTACAAACCTTGTACAGCCATTACTTCATTCTTGTGTCTATTTTACTCACACTGTGAACCCTTGTTAAACCCAGGTTTTTGGTCATGATTTCCTTGACTTGTCCTTTTCGTTTTGTGATAGACAGCACTACACTGCAATTTCAAAATTAATTTCATAATATTTAAAAAACTTGAGACGTTCCACGTCTGTTTGAAACAGAACATATTCGCATTTCTAAGCTCTGAAATTAAAATGTCCTTGGCATGTTGCCTTCCCATATATGTGCTAAAACATGTCGCGTTAAAAATCATGCCAAAAAATCAAAGTTCTGAGCAAAAGTAAAAATTTTACAACATTAAAAAAATGATGCATTTTGATTCTCAAAAATCTCCAAACATCCCACATATAAGCCTAGACCAAGATATTGTGCAAATCTGGCCAACAGAATATACGGTGTGTACACCTGTTCACGATGGTATAGCCCATCGGTGTGTGTATATATATGCATGCCTTTTCCAAATGCTGTGCATCAATACTCACTACCCACACTCACCCATACATTGCCTGGGCTCCAGTCCATAACCCAATGTCTTAATGGTTTTTGACCAAGCCAGCAAAACTCACTACAGTTAAAAGAGTACAAGTGAAAACAGCTCTCCAATGGTCAGTGCGGGACATTGGTCATGTTTAATTAACAGACTGTTGTACCTTCTGTGAAGTAACCCTGTAATAATAGACTATCACCAAGGGTGAAAGTCTTTGAATGCTCAGTTTGTACTCCTGTACTGAGGGCTCCACAATTCTTCATCCTACTGTTGTCATGATTGGGTTGCCATTTCCCACATTTCATTGAATGAAATACCTGTAAACACAATAAATGTTAAGTTACGAATATCACCCTCATACTCATTTTGCGACTGGACACCTTGTTGCTAGCTATATGCATGATTTACATGTACATGTCATGTTATTCAAGAGCTCGTAATTGGTCCATTAAAATGAATCATTCATATTCTTTGAAAGCTTGTTTTATATGATGGGCTTAAGACTAGTAGTTGATATTCATACCCTGCATACCTGATTATCCTCCCCCCAAAAAAACAATCTTGCAAAACTGGAAGAAAATTAAAGAAAGACACTGCTACAGACCCAATAAGTGGTTGGCTTTCTACTCGACAGGCCCTGTACAGCATGTACACGTGTATGTTCGTAAATGAACTGCAGTACATACACTTTACTGTACATTGCTACAGTAATTGTACTGTATGCAGGTTGAAGCACTGGGATAAAACATGGTAGCTTGTTTGCCGTGGGTCCCATGCATAAGGCCGTATTATCTCCCTTCGACAAAAAAGTACCATAACCCATCTTGAAAAAGGCTACCTACACACAGGCAACCCAAGGTCTTGCGAGAAGAATTTTGTAAAACCTTTAGTTAAGGAGACATGTCAAGAAGAATGTGAAAACAAGGAAAATTTAAAAATTCATAATGTTTTGTTAAAGTGTAAATTTCACATAGATGTGTTCAAATGCACTGTACAATTAAGACATTACACATAGTACAATGCAAACATTTAAATGTGGTTGAGCTGATGGCATTTAAGGGTGCATTGGGCAGCCAAAAAATGACCTACAACCACTCGCATCTGTAGAGAAAAGGCAATAAGTTACAGTTTTAGAGGTGGGAGGAAAACACCAGAAAGGAAATTTTTCTGGATAAAATCCACAGAAGTCAGGTAGGGACTGAAAACCCTATCCACATGTGGACCGAACCGGAGATTGAACATGGGCCACAGAGGTGAAAGGCGAAGAAAGAACTACCTTGCCAACCCAACTCCCAAAGATTATTTTGAAACAAGTATTTTAAGATGCAGTCCACACAATACATCATAACAAATCTATCAACTCAAAAGAACCAGTGGTCAGAATACCCTCAGACTTTTTTCCCAATAGCGTCTGAGCCCTTAGTAATTTTAAAATAACTTTAGTGGTCATTTTGATGGCAGCCGTTACGGAATATGGCAGCCACATCTCACCTGGGTAATATCATGAGTGCCTTAATATCTAAATGTTGAGGGAATGCATCAAGCTATGTGTGCCCCAAATTTGGTATGCTGCCGTACTATAAGTCCTATCTCATTCTTTGAACAACTGAAGGCTATGTTTATTAAGTCTTCATTTCTTTATTGCCACATCTTGTACTGCTACATGTATGAAAGGCAAATCTCACATACATCTGGACAATTCTGGTTCACTGGACAATACACTCTTCAAAATTACAAAAATATAAGAAGTGATCGGCTTACACTATGAATTCTTTGATGCTGTTCTTCTTGTGGTAACACTTGCTGAACCTTGTGCTGTGGAAGTTGTTGCCGCTGATGTGAATGCTCTTGATGGCAGTCTGGCTGTTCATAAGAAAGTGGGCTACCTTGAACCAAATGTGCATTCTTTGAGGACGTACTGACTATAGACAGGGCAGACTGGCAGGATGGAAAAGATTGTGATTGATGAACAAGCTGTTGCCTTGCATTTTGAAGATACTGCTGCTGCTGTCTTTGTATATCTTGAAATGACTGCCTATCAAGAATCTTTGGTTCCAGCAGTGCTTTATGTAATAGAGAAGTTGTTGTCTGTGCTAATGGTTGCTCAACCTTCACATGCTCATTCTGTAATGAAGAATAACTCACTGGTTTTTGTTCTGAATCAGCTGAAGCAACACAACTACTCAATACATTTTTAGCATTCACTGGAACTGTATTGGAACTAGTTACGTGGACGAGTCCCTTGCTGTTTCCACTGTGTGGTTTAGACATTCTGCTCTGATCTACATGCGGTGTCTTTTGCCGTTTCTTTTCCTTTAGATGCAGTTCCCAATTATCTCCAATACTATTCTCCTTCCGCAAGCCATGACCCTGCAGGCCAAAAATGGATTTCTGGTTTACTGTTAAGTCTCTTCACAGCACCAATATTTCAAAAATTCCCCTTTGAGGAGTAAGATATATTGTTTGCAGTATTTTAAGGGTAGCTGTAATCAATATGTTTTCATACAAACTTTCAAAGTGTACCCGTGTGTTTCAATTAACCTTATTTCCAACTTTTTGATTGACTATTTCAAAGGGTATTTTACGGCAATTTTGGTTTTTGTGCAACGAGTATTTCCATATTCAAGAGAAAAACTGTGATGTCATCTTAGGAAGAAAACCTGAATGTTACATTAGTTTGTAAGTCTTGCATTTTTGTCCATTTGAGTGGACTCAATTTTCTCTTCTTTGCTGATTCATTGTTGTTTATGTGCATAGCAATATGCATGGCAGTATGAAAAGATACCAATCAATCCCTTTCTCAAATTTTGGATTTCCAATCTGAACAGAAAAACCTATGCACTGAACTATGTCTTCTCTTGATGACTTCACAGCAACAGTGCCCTCAGTTTTCCAGGAAAGCAGGAATAACTTTAAGTGTTTAAAGAAGGGCCCTTTGAATGAATTTCACCAAACAGGAATGTAGAAGAGTTTCCATACAGTGAAGAAGAGTATTTGTGTCTAAGAAAACTCATTGCAGCTACACTTTAAGCCTTTTAGCTCTTGGTAATTATGCTAATCCAGCTCAAGAAATAACAAATTTAAATATATAGCCAACACAGTGGGCCAAATCAATGCTTTTGAAAGGTTCCATTTTGTGAAAAATAAACTACCTTGGAAAAGGCATTCTTGAATAAAAGAGGAGCAGGAAGCCAAGCAACACTACTGACGTGTTCCTTTTTTTTAATTTAAATAAGCTCACTCAAAAGAAAAAAAAAATTTACAAACATGGCCAATCCAAAAATGTTCCCAAAGTAAGTGGGTTAAACTTTATTTAGAACAAGGAACTTATAGAAAAACAAAAACTGAGGGGAAACAATAGCACACATAAAAGACTCACAATGTCACTGCAGTTTGGAAAGCTACTGAAAGCAAAGCCATGGACTGCAATGAATACACTGTATCTATATTCTTGTTCGCCCAACTGGTTCCCTCTTTCCGAGAAATTACTTGTGCTATGAGAGGTGGCAGAAGCCATTAGTGTCAAGTCTCTCCGCAAACTAGTTTGTAAAATAATATTGGTGATATAATGTGGAATTACTTGGAATAACAATGAATATGATGATGCTTCAATGCCATTGGAAATGTCAAATCTAAAGCAACTTTTCAAATGCTTGATTTTGCATTAATTCCTTAGGACTAGCACTTTTTTTAAGTTTATGGTAAGCTTGGTCTGCACATCACTTTGTAACTGACCTTCCAAAGTTATAATACCATGAAGAAAGAATTCAAGACATGCCAGGAAAAAGCTCAACTATCAGAAATCACTGGTGTCGGAAGTGGGGCAGGGGGACCAGTGGCCACCCACTGTTTCAACTAGGGGGCCCCCCATTTCAGCAGGTCCTATAATGGGGTGGAGCTTAATGGATTGGCCTATTAATATGGCAGATGCCTGATGGTCTAACAACTGCCCTCCCACACTTTGAAAATCATTCCTCCACTGATGTTGGCCATGAGAATGCTAAACCATGAGAACATCTGAAAACTTGGATTGGACAAGATACCGATTGCGCCAGTTATTTTCAAGCTGAACAATGCAATATAAAATGGTGTCATCCCATTTGAAAGGAAAAGATAAATATTTGGGTTGGGAATTAATTTTTCTAAGTTTAGGTAGCTCATAAACAAACTTATCTACTCCACCTTGAACTAAAACCCTTGGTTATATCTGATCTTCTAATGGTGTCATCCCGTTTGAAAGGAAAAGATAAATATATGGGCTGAGAATTAATTTTTCCAAGTTTAGGTAGCTCAGAAACAAACTTATCTAGTCCACCTTGAACTAAAACCCTTGGTTATATCTGATCTTCTAATCATCTTCTTATAAATTCCATTCATTTTGTACATAGTTCTTATACCATCAACTTTTGTCCGTTCGCAAGCAAAGCTCTTTACAGCAAAGAATGGTAACATGTTACCAGATGTTTATGAACACCTAATCATTATGAACACCTACATGCTTTTGCTGATGAAAAAAATTTAATATACTGCAGGAAAATACATACCTGCGAATAATCCACAGTGGTCTGAACAGCAGTTACTTTAGCAAATTCTTCAGTCACTTCAGGTTTCATCACTGTTGTTACATTTTGAGATCTTTTCCTGTCATCTGCATTTTCTGAAACCATGCAAGATGCTGCTGCTGTGTTCTTTCTGTCTCCTGCTGTCATAACTGTGGCACTCTGTTTGGGAACTGCTGCTTGTATGTTTGGTGAAGGATTTACATCATTTTTAGCTAAAAAAAAGACAAACATAATTGTTTAATACCCAATGTACCATGGAGTTTATTTTCACTAGGTAATCCAAATCATTTCAGCTATTTTGAGAACTGAAAACCAGAATAGAAGGAAGCAGTATCTCAGTAAAAGCAAGTCTTTTCATAACAGGCTCTGTTAAATGTGCGCTTTACTTCTGCTTATTCCGTAATTTGATTGCGAAGCCTCTGCCCCATTTAAGGATAATAACAAAGGTTAGTTTTGTTTTCTCTCAATAACTGGCCATATCGGAATTATCAAATTGAAAATTTATTTCAAAGTCCCTCTTTGGTGTCTCCACACTGTCTTCTTAGCCAAGGTCACTGTTCGGAAGATTTTCAAATAGTTTTGACTCTCTAAATAGACTATAAGGACCATTCAGAGTTCATTTTTAAATGGTTGATAAAACACCCATCAGCAACAACAGTGGCCCCTGAACAACATACATGTAGATAGATTTTTTCTTCCACACTGCTTTGCATTTGGTACTTGGGATGACATCACAATTTCTAAATGCATTTACATGTGCATAAATTCCTTCCCCACATTAAGTGTGGGTTGGGTCTACTAGAGAATACCCACCCAAACAGTCACTACATATGCAAATTTACCATGCATGTATTATTCATTCGCTGAAAAGATTTGATCACCTGTGGTGCACCCTGACCTCTCACAATGCAGCGTGGCCTCACTGCCATGATCATCCTTTTTGAAAGCAGCTCAAAAGGTCGGAGCCAGGGTGGGGAGGACGGGCGGGAGAGGACTGTTTGGGTAGGTATTATCTAGTAGACCCAACCACACTTAATGTGGGGAAGGAGTCTACGGCACTCTACCTACCCAAACAGTCACTACATATGCAGAGTAGCACCAGTCTAGGTGGGGGGAGTTTGGCGATGACACATCTAATGGCGAGAATACACTTTTACCTATAAACGTTATATATTATAAAGTATTATTATTAAGTATAAAGAGGAAGGTATAAATTTGAGAAATGGTAAAGGAACTTCACAACGACTTCTTGTCTGTCCTTCAGGAGGTCCCTTTGACCTCTGCGCTGCGGACAGCAGGATGATCCTGCCATTTGCGATGTCAATTTGCAGGACATCCCTCAAGTTGCAGGAGGTAGAAGGAGACTTCCAACAGGCAGTTTTGCAAAAGTCTGCAATGGCAACATCTTGAGAGTAAGACAAAGATCCAGATCCTGCTCGTACGTCATGAACCCTGATGTAATAATGACTATGTTCATCAGAGCTTAAGGCCAGACTGGATTAGCAAATCTAATGGCCGAAGCCGTCCAGCAGGCAATAGTGAACTGACACCGCTGAACGGTGTGTTCTCATGAAAGTGATAAGCGATGGGGTTAATATTGTCCCTTTCAAGCTATCCTTTTAGTCAGGTACCACTTCAGGACATGAACAGGCCCCCAAAGTTTATCCGCATCATCCCCAGGATGTGAGGAGGCGGAGAGTGTAAAGATATGAGACAGATCGGGTGAGGGAGTCTGATCCTTAGTGAGAAAACCGATCGAAGGAATGAGGTGAACATCATGTGGCTCCATACACAGACAGCCTTTGGCAATGGGGAGAGCCAATAGTTTGCTGCCTCCTCAGGACTTAACCATTTTCAGGAGAAAGGCCAACCTGACACAGGTGTGTGTAAGGCAGTCGTCATTTAGGGTTCAAAGAAGTACCGGAAAGTATCTCCAGAACCTAGCTTAGGCCTTATGACCAGACCTATTTCCCAACAACGGAACAGTGGATAAGCATATCACAAAAGAGGTGATGGAATGTCATGTTGTTAAGGGCAGTTACCGATTTTGAAACCAATGTGTATGGCAGCTAGGGCTGACCTGTAGATACAGTACTTGTAGCTCCAAGTGAAAGCAGTACATGTACACAAGGAAGTCTGTTATAGCACTCGCAGGAGGGTTAGCTGGAGCCAAAGCCTGACTATCGACGCACGTAAAACAATGCTAAAATCTGCTGTCACATATTTGAAAGGTGGGCAGATGACGTCCCATGCGGCCATGGCTGCTAGAGAGTCCCGCCAAAGAAGAAGATTGTGGGAAGTTAATAGTGAGGAAGCGAAGAGATTGATGTAAGGCTGCTCTATCATCCTCGGGAGAGTGTGTCCACCATTACGTCATTGGACCCTAACATGTGGATCGTCTGTAGGTTAACTGCATGATCCCTTGTCCTTTCCATTAATTTGGTTGGCAATGTGAAAAAAAAGAGGCAAGAAAGCCGCAAGACATACTCAAAGACAGAGATGACACTATCATTCAGAGTCTTTTGCATGACTGTAGTGAGGTCTGGGCAGGAAGGAAAACTATCTTTTCTCATCAAAGGAATAACCTCGATAAGAGGAGAAGAAATAGGTCAGAGACCGAGACAAAGACTCCATGTAACCTAGATAAAGTTGGTGTCAGTCTTTATCGAGCAAGGAGTTCCTAACAAAAAGGCTTGCTATGCATAAGTTGTCTTTAGCAGCAGTGTATAACACCTGAATATGCAGAAGGGTGTCGAAGACATTCATGTCCAATTGAAGGTAAGCAGTGTTCCGTACCCAGTGTGGCCGCCGGCGTCCCGACTGCGATGGGAAACTTTGATCATTTTCACCCATGAGTGAAAAATAAATGGCTGGCGTAGAGGAGTCAGGCCGCATGACGTTTGCGACGGAGCAACTCTCTCTGTGAAAAATACATGTTAACCTTAACTGGATGAAACTGCGAGTAATTTACGCTCAAAGAAAATCTCCGCAGACAAAAAACAAAACAAAACCATTTCGATGTCCGAAATCAGGTTAAGCACTAACAAAGTACATGCATTCATTTCAGAAAAGAATAGGGTCTAGCAGAATTCTCTCTCTTCGTTTCGATCATGCTGAGCATTTATATCGGAAGAGAAAGCCCGCGAAACTATTCCAACAAAATGGGT
The DNA here is from genome assembly GCF_054643075.1 of Acanthaster planci. Lineage (NCBI taxonomy): Eukaryota > Metazoa > Echinodermata > Asteroidea > Valvatida > Acanthasteridae > Acanthaster > Acanthaster planci. The sequence goes on along the minus strand of NW_028257858.1, from coordinate 20,825 downwards.
GACTCACAGCAGACCTACTACTGACAGACCTCGTAACAGTTAAAGTAAACAGATTTTTGGACTAGCCCACTTTGAAGCGAACATGTTTTGAACAGTGTGCACTGTGCATTATGGTTGGGCTGCACAGTAGAATACCTGTGCTCACATGGCGACACATAAGTGGGGCCACAAAACGGTTGTTCTGCTGATCGCAGGATTGTACGTCGAGAGACGCAGTGAAAATAGATTCGTAAAATTCTCCTGCAGGGCCCCTTGGGGAACCCCGGGATAACGGGGTGTCAAGGGGTGTGTACAAATCAAAATGGCTTGAAAAATGTTAGGTTCTGATGTCTGGGGATGCAGACTGCCTCTGCAGTAGTAGGTCGGCGTCATGATGACAAATTTACCGTGACAGAACTGAAAAAGATAGGAAGACTGCCTGGAAATGTTATTTGTTTGTTATCTTGGTGCCTGGTACCGTAGTCTCGAATGCCGGTAGGTTTAGACTTGTGGCGGTCATTAGAGATCATCAGATAAAGCGTGGACTCACTTCCCCGTGGCCTGGGCGGGCCTACCGGTGGTAGCCAGAGTAGCTCCAGAAGGCTTTGACGGAGCCTCAGGATTTTTTTTTGGGGGGGGGGTCCGCATCTGATGGCGTATTTACCAGGGCAACAATCCGGGAAGTTGGTTCGGAAAGTGCTACCGAGTGGATTACGTATGGATGCCCATGCAGTAGATACATGTATCTTGGAGGCTAGCTAGGTCGCATTTGTATTTTCCATAACTGATAACATAAGGAACTTGTAAAGTTCCAAGGACCCTGTTATAACAATGTCCCACTGTGTTCAACAGAGCAGATGTCTCCAAGACGTTCTGCTTGAAGGCCCTAGATAAAGGGAAGGCGACAAGGAGATGTTGCCCGGGACTGCTCCAGGAGCAGTCCGCTAAGGCGAAGAGCCAACTTCGCGAATGGGAGCCCCATAGCAAGAAGTATCTCAAGACGTGGGGCTGTCGGTTGACTGGCACGGGCGTGGTCGGTGCCTTCCTCTGGAAGGGAGGCTGATGGAGGATCGTGAATCTGGAATATGTCATAGGCGGCGAGGACGCCGATAAAATTGGTGTTATCTTCAACCAAAGACACGGTGACTTTGCTTTGACTGAAATAATGCTATGCTATAGTCAAGAACATGAAACTTCATGGTCACGGTTTTAAAAGTTGCAAGTTGTATACCTTTTTCAAATCAAAACTGTACAAATTCATTGCATAACTGCAAACTAATTATTTAACACACCTCCTGCATGCTTGGTCTGATCTAAAAGACAGGATTGGCCATACATCAGATCCATTCTTTGCTTGTAGTTTAAGCAAGTTTGAATAGGCAGTAAAGGGCATTTCTTGTTTATAGACGAAGTATGGCTTACTTAAGACATATTGGAGGACTAACATGCTTGCCATGTTCCTGAATGTGCCTATCCATTGGGCCCTCTACATCACCCCTTCCTTGTCATGAGGCTATTGACTTCAAAGTCTTTGCTGCACGCATGTTAGCTTGGGATGTCCAGTGGCCTCTAATATTGTCAATTCGGTAGGAGGTACATCCCATGAAAAAATGGATTCTTCATCCGCTACTACGGGTAATGACTGGCAGTTCGAACACTGCATTCCACTTGGTGTATCCTTCAGGCCTTCAAATTGAGTTGACCACGATGAAACAAACCCCTTTTTTGTTTGGCCTTGTACTTTTCTTTGGGATGGGATTCAGTATTGTCAACTGAAATTGTGCCGAAATAATCACTGATAATTCACTGTCTTTTTTTAACCTACAGCTGCCATGTTTTGACTCATTGCATGCAGAGTATACAAATAAAAGTAAACTACAACTTTCAACAAATCACTACTTACTAAGACTACACGTGCACACGGCAAGCGTGCATGACTGCATAGCAGGAAGTACGGTACACGGACAAGTTCTTCCTTCAACAAATCACCATTGATGAAATTGCTACGCCAGCAATACACATGAATATTCATCACCCCAACTGTTGCATACATTCAGACGTAGAGTGTGCAGGACTCTGATGCATCATTCATACAAGTTCGGACAACAGCTATTTCTTAACCACTCGACGATTTTGCCTAGTGTCATATGCAGAAAGTACACACACACACAAGTACCAAGTCACATAAAACTGTCTTCGAGCTTCCGGCTGTCAAAGCTCCTCCACGACATACGTACAATAACCAATGATGTTTGGTACCCAGACACAAGGGTATTTTACAGTGTGTTTGTGCATGTATTTTCCCGTGTGTGGAAAGGTGCCCGGCTAAATTTAAAGCGTGCTTTATACATGTACATGTAGACATGTACATGTATAATGTAATGTACGTAACAATGCAAAAATCATTGTACACCCCATACTGACACAGGCCTAGCTGTTTACTTTTTTATCAGCTTTTGTGAAGAGGAAAAAATCAATCAAAGGTAAATATGATGACTGCTATCAGTGTTGTTGTTGACACTGTCACAAGACCAGACGCAAGACCAGACACAAGACCATGCACAAGACCAGTCACAAGTAACGGGGTGAACAATGACAAAGGAATGCTTTTGTTGCAGTTCATTTGAATAGCTTGTGTTTGAATTCGGAGGTCTTGTGTGGTCTTGTGAAGGTCTTAAGTGGTCTCGACTACAACACTGACTGCTATTCTTGGCAACCAAAAACAGACACTTTTATTTCGAGAAAAAGTACCTGTCCATTGGGCAATTGTACTTAATTTTTACTTGCCCGAAAAAAATTACTCATCCCGGGCAATCGGACAACCCCTAATGTTGAGGACTGATTACAAGGAAAATTTTTGGGGGGAGGGGGTTCCTGGTTGTTCGTTTTCTATAAGGTTACTTGTAAAGTCCCAAGGACCTTATAACAGTGTTCCATTGTAACTGTCTCAGAGATGTTCTTTCAGAAGGCTTAGGATGTAGGGCAGGCGACGAGGAGACACACATGGTGTGTTGCCCTCCAGATAACAAAAAGGGAGCGGTCCAGTAAGGTGAAGATATTTAATCTACTTCACATCTGGGACCTCGTAGTGAGATTATCTGAAGGCAAAGGCCCAAGATATAGAGTGGTCAGTCAACTGGCACGGGTGTGACCGGTGTCTTGCTTTATTGCTCGAAAAGCGAGGCTGACGGAGAACCAAGAAACTGGAACATGTCATTGGGGTGAGGACATCTGTTGAATTGGTGTCATTTTCAACAAAAGACATGGTCACCTGCTTGGACTGAAGCAAGGCTGTGTTATAGTCAGAGCCAAATGTGCCCTATAAATTGATGGATGGTCAAACGGAGGACTGTCAACTGGAGCAGACTCTGGTGCATGCCAAATTCTGGCTAGAGACTAGAATATCTCCTTGCATGAACGATCAAGCAGGCGAGTTTTTGAAACATTGGCCCGAAGATTCCAGTTGTGCTGTGTGGCATTTGAAAGAGCCGTGGTTGGTGTCCTCTTCCGGCAGAGCGGTTGATGGCAAGACCATGTTTCAAGTGCTCGGTGGCAACCCTCTGATGAAGTGAGGGTTGCACGGTCGGAGATAGAGCCATGCCACGCTCCAAACCATGGGTGGGTCCCATGGGGAACGTCCTGCTCCGACGGGGAAAGCCCGGGCTGGTATGACTCCAGTGTGAAACCCCGTGCGGTGCCATTATGGCTCACGACCGAAGAGGGCAGAAGGGGCTGGTTTATCAGGAACTGGTCCAGGGCAGTGGAGGCCGTCGGTGGTCTATCAATGGAAGTCAGGGCTTCATTGATGAACAGGAAGGCTGATATTCACAGCTCAGGAGTAGGCTCATGATGATCAGAGCTGTTTGTGCATGCCGGGTGGCTGACCCGGCGACAGAGGTGGCAAATGGGGCAGCAGGAGGCGGAACACCTGGGGAGCATTTCCGGTGAGGTCAGCAGGAACTGCAGAGTTCTGGGGAGAGGGACCAGGAGAAATGAGGTCCAATTACCTGGTGATGCCCAGTTGAAAGCCAGAGCCACTAATGGACTATAGTGGGTTGAAGCCCTGGTGGCGTAAAAGCCCAGTGGGCTCTGTAGAACCCAAAGAATTAGCAGGTGCTGGGGTGACATGGTTTCGAAACACACCAGGCAGGGCGGGCCCTAGCACTCATGGGGAGCCCTCAACAGTGAGTTCAGTATCTGGGCGAAAGGAGGTACGAAAGGTGGCCACTGGCACAGTAGTCTTCTTGGCCGATGTTAGACAGCGGGTGGTGCTCTTCGGCATCGCCGGGGGAATGCTGGTGGAACACTGCATGGCTTTCTTTGGGCCATGGCAGGCGAATGGTGTGCAGTACTTCACGATGATAGTAGAGCCGGCCCAGGAGATGTTTGATGGGGCACTTTCTCGGGAGTCCCGGCTGGCTCACCAAGCCAGTGATTAACCAAGGAGACAGGGTCCTTGCCACATCCTGGTGGTATCCCTGCTCAGGTATTCAACAGTCAACCACAGAGCTTCTCCGTCAGCTCCGCGGGGCCGAACATAGCCAAATCAAGGCTGGAACCCCCTGGATGACCATAAGGCCTTTTCCTTGTCTTGGTAGATGGAGAAGACAAGGGAGTATGACAGATCCTACAGCAACACCCTGAATTCAAGCGGGAAAGGCCTCTGATTTATCAGTAGGGTATACAGGGCGTAGTACCTTGCATTACTGAATGAACGAACCAGGGACCTGGCCAGATTATGGCTGGAAATCCCTGGATGACCACAAGGCCTCTTCCCCGTCCTGGTAGATGGAGAAGACAAGGGAGTATGAGAGATCCTACAGCACCACCTGAATTGAACCGCATAAGGCCTATGATTTATCAGTAGGGTAGGCACAGGCGTAGTACCTCGCAGTACTGACGGTAACCACGTGTAGTGTGCACATACAAGAAAAATGAAGAAAATAACACAAAATATAGACAAAGTAATACTTTATTTACAACGGAAGGAAAGGCACTAGGGAAACTTGCATATGTAGTGACTGTTTGGGGAGGTACAATGCCAAAGACTAGAAAAAGTGGATCAAATATTACTTGCTATTTTGACCCTTGGGTGTAACTGTAATTGAAAGAAAGGGAAAATTTCCTGATTTCTCTTTCGTTCTCATAGTAGAAGTTCAGAACAGATTTGTTAAAGTGCATTGTGAAAAACGAGTAGAAAACCTATGGAGAAAGACGGCAACTTTAATCTCATGTCACGTGACCCCCAATGACGTCGCGGTGACCATTTTTGTCCGACACCCTCTCTGATTGAACGACTAAATATGACTGTCTTAGTCTTGGACATCAGAAAAACGTGCACAAAACCTATGGAGAAAAACTGCACCTTTAAATTCTTGTCACATGATTCCTTTTTGAACTTTTTAGTTTTATGAAATATTAGTTGATATTTTAACTCTCCGGTATATTTGTAATTGAACAAAAGAGAAAATTGAACCTGATTTCTCTTTTCTTCTCATAGCAATCCTAAGCCAAAGTTCAGAACCACTCAGTCATTAAGAATGATGACAGTGTGTCATCAAACTTGTACCAATGAAGGACCCTTAAGCACAGATGGTCCTCGAAATATGATGTCATGATGATGTCATCTAACGATTTATTCTTGATTTTTCAATATTTGTTTCAGCCCATTGACTTTGTACACGTTTTCAAGGCAACATTTTCATTGTACAGCAGTATTCAAATGTCATCAAAGTGAATTGTTAATAGCTTATTGTTTAAAAGTGGTAATAGGTATCGACTTGCTTTCAATTATGTTAGTCGATGGGGGTACAGCATTCTTCAGATCATCTAGATATGACGTCATGTAAATATCAAGTGCCCTTGACAGGTTAAAAATTCTGAAAAATGAATTTTGAGTACATGTCTGAGGCAAAATTTGTCCGAATCGCCTGAAAGTTGACGTGTATTATGGAGTGGCATTATGCGGCTACCATATCCCTGTCAGAACACTGGAGCACAAGGCATTAATAAAACACACACTGTGAATGCTATTCCTGGAGTCACACCGTCTTCTTAACATGGTGTCCGAAATTAGCCGAATCCCCCATCCTTACCAAACAAGTAAGGCCAAACTCCTGGAAATCCCAAAGAATGGATAAATGAGCATCCATCGGCAGTGCAGACTTAACCATGTCACACCAGGTAGGCTGTGACAGTGACCGATAAACTGTGCATTTCTCGCGGGGCTTGTGCCATCATTTGCAGTAGCGTTACACGTATTGCCAGATAGACTGTACCAATTACCAAGCACATGTACATATACATGTACGTGTACACGAGTAAGGCGAGCGCACCCTGACCTCGTCGCCCTCTGAACTACGGAGGCCTGTAACGGACATATCGCAAAACCATGGCACACTCGCTCATTCCCCCACCGGCCAAAATGGACATGAAAGTAGACCAGGTCTCCAACTGGCAATTCTTCAAGGCAAGCTGGCAGAACTATTCAGTGGCCACGGAAATCGACAAAAAAGATGCTTCTGTCCAAATAGCCACACTACTGACTGTTATGGGGAAGGAGTGTTATGAAGTCTATCAAAATCTGCCACTAACAGAAGAGCAGAGAAAGTCACCACAGCAAATCCTGACCAGTCTGGGTGCCCATTTTGACCCAAAACGCAATGTGGTGTATGAACGATTCAGGTTCAACTCAAGCAAACAAGAACCCAAGGAGAACATTGACACTTTCCTGAATAGGCTCAGGAAGTTGGCGACCACATGCAATTATGGGCCACTTCTGGATGAAATGCTGAGAGATAGGCTGGTCATTGGCGTGGCAAACAACAGCATACGGGCTCGTCTGCTGCGGGAGTCTTCACTGACATTGCAGAAAGCCATAGACACATGCCGGAGCAGTGAACAAGCAGCACTCCACTTACAGCAAATGGATCCAGCGGAGGCTGAAACAGCTCACTTTGTGAAAAAAAAGCAACAGCCACAAAAATCTGGAAAACCAAGCAAGCCTCCAAAAAGCCACTGTAAATACTGTGGCAAGTCACACAGCAAAGGCAAGTGCTCTGCCTTTGGCACAACCTGTTCCAAGTACCAAAGGCAAAACCACTTTGCCCAAGTTTGTCGGTCATCTGGCAAAGGTGGCAGTAGAACCAAAGGAAAGAAGCAGCAAGCTGGAGAAAAGCTCCACCATATCTATGGAAATGATGGAGACAGTGATGAGGGCATATACACGGTGCAGTCAAAGCCCAAGTACCAATACTTTGTTGAGCTGGCAGTGGAGACACCTACAAAGGAGCAGACAAAACCCATCAAGTTTCAGCTGGATTCCGGTGCAACCTGCAGTACCATGAAGCTGGTAGACTTCAGGCAGCTGAGTGACATGTCTCCAGAGCCATCAAAGACTAAGCTGAAACTGTACAATGGTAACATTATACGCCCTATTAAAGCTGCCAGCATGCGGTGCCAAATTAATGGCATCACAAAAAAAATCCACTTTGAGATTGTGGAAGACGCACCATCATCATTGCTCTCAGGCAGTGCAGCGGAAGCACTGGCACTAGTACAATTCACACAGGAGTGCTTAGTGCATAGAGTGACCGAGTCACCGACTCTCACCAAGGCGCAGGTCCTCAGCGTGGATCTGGTGGAGATACAGTGATGATGTATTTTTCATCTGGCAGTCTAGACATCTTTATTTACAGGGCAAGTTCAATTTGGAATATTCCCTCCATCAGGCAACCTTTCTTGATGTCAGCATCCAGAAGGAGAACAACCTTGTGACAACTGACAAAATACACTGGATGGATCTGGACCCCCACTTTAAGTCCAGTTCCATTGATTGTATTTTTTCTTTGATCTCTTCCCACCTTACATTCTTTTGTTGTTCAACCATGCCTCCATGCAGTCCCCTTTATCCCTTCTCCCTTTATTTAGCCTGCAGCTTTCTTAACCTTTCCTTTTGTCTTCTTGCATTCATCCATGCTTGATTGATTCTCTGTTGCCCCAAAGAAAAAGATTCCTGTCAAGGGGCTCTCCAGACTAGTTGGCTTAAAAACTTACATAAAATACTTGGCTGTACCTAGAATATTAATGTTGACATCAGGACATTGATCTTCTGAAGCACTCCCTTTTCAAGATATCTACAAGGTTTGAACCAAATCGGACATGTCCTTCACAATATACTGCTTTGATGAATGCACCTATAATGTCACGTGACATGGTCATCTGATGATATTATCATCACTTGAGGTCAATGTTCGTCTAAAGCCCTCCCCTTTCAGGATATCTGCAAAGTTGGAACCCAATGGGTCATGTGGGTCACAAGATACAGTGCATTAAAGAGTGCATCATTAATGTCACGTGACTTGTCATCTACCGATGACATCATCATGACGTTATGCTTTGAGACAAATCTTGGCTGATGGACTAAGAGTGCGCACCTAGTATGTAGTCTGTTAGATTGATAAAAGTGACAAAGTCCAGCTGTTGAAAAACATGCACAAAACCTATGGGAAAAATTTAATATTTCAAATTTTATAAAAAAATCAGCTGATGATGTCGTCATGACGTTATGCTTAGAGGCACATCTTTGCTAAAGAGTCTTTGCTTGAGGCAACTATCATAAAGATCTGAAACCACAAAGGGAATAAACGTGCCCTGGAGAAAAACCGTATACAAAAGAAACACTATTCTTAATTTTATTTAATGCTGTATTTTACACTGAGGTTCCATGATAAAGAACAGTAACGCTCCGCTCTGACTGAATTTGTAGAACGTCTTCATGTACAGGGTATTAAACCGCAGTAAAACATCCGTTCAAAGAATTTTAAAAATTCTCCCAGAGCCCAAAACATATACATGTACAGGTTAACTGATGTAAAACACTCTAGGTTCGAAGGAGAAAAAATTCAGCTGGGGACAACAGAGTTTTCTTCCAATATCGATCAAATCTTGGTAGCCATAGTAAGCTAAACGCAAGACCGTTAGCACGTGGGCGCCCTCTATCTCATTTAGTGTCCAAAGGTTAAGTTAGACCAACGCTCACTTCCAACATACACAGTGCAAACATTAACACAATAGTCCGCTGACACAGCTCACCCACTAGGCACAGTCCATTGTCTAGGGATAATCCCTCTCATTACTCGGCTGTCTATTGTGTAGGGATTATTGCTTCCTACTCCTTAATTAAAGTTGAAACTATAATACGTAGGCCTATACAGCAAAATAAAAGAATTCAAAAGAACAATTTAATTAATCATAAGTACATTCCTGACTTATTGAAAACCCCTACTAGACATGGTACGGGTCGGCTCCTCAAATTATGCAAATCAGGCGGTCAATCAGCAAATCCAGCATTCTGATTGATCGAGAGACTCGAGAAAACTAAGAGAAAGGGCATGGTTTTCTCTATACAGACGAGGTGCACTACTGTCAATTATCTCACAACAAAATAAAGACTCCAACGGGACTAAGGGACTAGTGTATAGTTGGCTGATTCAAGTTAAACAGGGCTCCCCCCGGGACAACACACATCTCACAAACATGTTATTTTCTCCCAAAATAAAAGTCAGAAATTGTTGTTTTGGGTATCAAATTGAAATGTATAGCATTTTCATCATTTTATTTGAAGCTCTTATTTCTTTGCGGAGATATTTGCAATTATGTAACACAACTCATTTATTTATTCTGTCCAATGCAAGTTTACACAGATAATGCTGCAAATGTATGCCATCATTAAATTCAAATCCTATCACATAACTGTTGGATTATTGACTTCTTTGGGATTGTTTTTCTAGTTCTAGACTAATGAAACTGATGCTCATTTCAGAAGGATATGTTTGTATAATTAATTGATCCATCTCTGAGTGTAATGAGTTTCTTCCTTTTTTCTTCTAAAGCTTTAATCTGATACATAAAATGACAGTTTCTGATAGTTATCTTTTACTTTATAGTTAAATTTTACTTTCGGGTTTCATTTTTTTCTGGGGCTCACTGAATTTTCGTAGAAACTTTTAATAACAGCTTCAATTTAAAAAAAAAAAAGGCCATCCCTGAATGCAAACCAGGATTTCATAGTGAATTTCTTAGCAATTAAATGTTTTGTACCCTATAATTTGATATTAGAAAGAAATGCATGACTGATAAGGAACAATTTTAAATAGTGATACTAAAATTTGCTTTGTTCAAGGGAAAATGTCAGCTGCATCGCACAGTTTAGGCTAATTTTAAAAGAGGTCTCACAGATAGAAGGATGAACATTTCAAAAGGATGTGTTGGTCTGAAGGGGACAGAGTAAAGGAACTTCCATGAAAGGGTTCATACGATTGGCAAAACTCGGTCCATGTTATCTTTTACCCTGCAGGGTAATCTCTAAAACTCTTACTCAACCTCATGACAGTGGGACAGACCTGTGGGACAGATTGGTCCATGAGGTTCAAGCAGCAGAAAATTTAGCGAGGACCGTGGCAACAACGGAGAAAGAGGGGCATGTGACTTTATACTGTGGCAAGTTTTGCTTATCCTCATCTGAAGATGTTATCAGATATTGAGAAATAGTTATTTGAACACACCTTCTTGGAGTTAGTCTAAATGTACACAGCATCCAATGACTGCTTCTTGTGAAAAAGCGAGTTTTTATGACATAAATGCATGCTGTCTATGATCAGTATCAAGCATGACTTTTCTGGTATCAAGTGAAACAGGACAAAATTGCATTTAAATGTTCAATGTTAATTACATGTAGTTACCAAGCAATTCATTCTAAAATCACGACTTTTTTAAAAAATGAATGCTTTGACGTTTAAAAATATTTGATTCAGACCAGCTGTGGTTAATGTTAGTAAACGGAATGAAGCAAGCAAGAAAGCATCATGAACAAAATGCTTGGTGTTACCCTTAAGTGGGGTGAAATGGTAGTCATCTTTTAAATGACCGCATTCAATGCTAGCAATACTTGCTTTCTGCATTGTTTCACTGTTGCATCTGCTATTCCCTCATCACCAAACAGTAAGGCAATAAATAAAGTTGTCAGAATGATGAGCTACAGATATTTTGACATTGTTGACCTAACATTTAATTCATCAAAATGAAGAGTTAAATAATTTTGGCACTGCACAAGTTAACAAATACCAAATGGGTAACATTAATTTGAAGTCACCTCACCTTGCTCTCTTTGTGGTTTGTTTCTATTAATTTCTCTGTTTCTGGTCTTCTTTGAATCTTGATTTCTTTCTCTGCTCCGTTGTATCTCCTTGTGTCCTTTTCGATGTGGGCAGTCTTTGAGGAAGTGTCCTACCTTCCCACACACCCTGCAGCAGCGATCATTTGGTGGAGCCTCACCTCCAGTCAACACAAAGGTGTCAAAGAAGTATTCCTACAGAGTTTGACAAAATATCTTAAATGTACAATGTACATACAGTATAACATGTATCATGCTGCTTTAATGAACATAGCATGGTTTAAAAAATGTTTGGCATAGTGACATTTCAGTTGCCAATGCACTGGTCCCTGTCCGCTCAAGTGTGTGATGGTCTGCCTCACTGTTTAAATATGGCCAACAAGTCCATCTTACACAGCAAGAAATTAAAAATCAAAACTAAGGAGGGTTGGATCAAACTTTCAAGTGTAACTATGATTGAGTGCTTCTAAATTGATAAAACTTAGCAGGCATTTAATTCAGCTCTTCTGATGACTAGTTAACAGATTTTATTCATCTTCACAGCATCTTTAGTAACTGCATTCTGACTTCGAAGTTGAGAGGTATCAACTTTTTGTCCAAATGGGGAACAATTAGTAGGCCTGCCAGGCTGTCATCAGTTGATGCTTTAAGGGATTACGCTCCCTCATTTGCAACCGTGAAAAGGTGAGAAACAGATTTCAAGGGGGAGGAAGAATACATAAGATGTATAAAGGTCTGACTGGCCTTCAACTGCCTCCATACAGAAAATGCGGATCAAGTGCAAGGAATGGAGATGGACAATAGAGGACCGACTGTTCCCTCCACAGCTACTACCACTGGGATCTACTGTGCAGTGAGAGAGTTGAGAACATTCTCACCAAAGAATGTGGAATGTTCAAGGTTTCCAACTGATAAATACCACGCCTTTTGAACCTTGATTAAAAGCATATCAACATTACCATGTCTAGGAAAACTTTCCATATTTCGCAGGCAGATCCAGCTGATTTCATAGAACAATTTTTTGACTGAAGATGAGTGTTGAGTCCACCGCTTTGCATCAGAGATTAAGAAACAGTCCATACAGTGGTAACATCTGTCCTCACCTCCTCTGAATGTTGTTTTATTTGCTGGGAACATGATGGCTGCATTTTTTTGGAATGCCAAGGGGGTAAAGGTTGTGGACTACCTTGCAAGGGGCCAGACCATCAACAGGGAGCATGCCAACTTGCTGAGGCAGTTTCATGAAGTTATCGAGAAGAAAGTTACTGGGAAAATTGACAGAAGTTGTGAGTTGCTCCAGCAGGATAACACCCCTTCTCATAAAACCATGAAGTCCATCATGGCTGCTGTCACCGGCTGTGGCTTCTGCCTCATTCAGTATCTGCTATACTCTCCACATTTGGCCCCATGGGACTTCCATCTCTTCTCAAATACAGAAGTAGCACTTTGCTGGTAGGTATTTTTTGTGCTGATGATGGGGTCCACACATCCACAATTAAGGCCTTCTTTGAAGCCATTAAAGTTTGGTTACAAACTTTCTATCCAAGCCCGTATATTCTTTTTCTTCTATGTGCCACTTGTGGGTTTTGCTTGGTTATTTGGAATTTGGGTGGCACTTATCCACAACTCAGTATTTAACATCATTGCTTATTGCTATTTACGTATAGTGTACACAACAGAAATTGTAATGGCTCTCGTGCTAAAAATACATGTATGTAAAAATGCGTATTAAAAATATTTTTGTGAAAATATATGTTCACAATATTAATTAAAAATAAGAGCTATACAAAATGCTCTATACACAAACCAAAAAGAATTCAAGTTTCACAATATCACAATTCACCATACAAAATTATACAGACAGTAATTCCACAGAATCACAGTTCACCATTTACATTGAAAATAGTCTTTCCTTTAATTAAAATACCTATATATATAGATAAAGATAAAAACACAAATGTAATGAATAAATGAAGTGAGGAATCATGACATACAACTGATCACTTGAAATCACTCCATCCTAATGCATCACTCCACATTGGCATCCCAACATAAACTACTTGACAGATGAATACCAAGGAATTTAAAGTGATCTACGATGTGTACATCAGCTCCATTGATAGTAATATGAAAAATTTCATTCCATCTTGAGTGAAAATCAACAATAATATCCTTAAGTCTTAGTAACATTGAGGTTCAAGTTGTTGCCAGAGCACCACTGTGTAAGAACCTGAATTTAATTATGATAGTTATGTTCATCATTACCTTTAATGAGCCCAATTACAGTTGTATCATCAGCATATTTCACAATTGTACAATCGTCAAATGAGGGTACACAATCATGCGTGTACTATCAATGTAACAGTGGTGATAGCACACACCCTTGAGGGCTTTGGTATTCGTGGTGATACAATTAGAAATCAAAGAGTTCACTCTGACTACTTGGCTATGGTCGTTAAGAAAATCATGGACCCAACGACAAAGGAATAAATCACTACCAAAACCAGCAAGCTTGTGATATAGTGTGTTAGCCAGGTTTTGAATTTCTAGTTTTAAGTCTCCAATATGGAAAACAACCTTATTCCGAGTCAATACTAAGTTTCTGGTATCAAAACTCACACCCATTTCCCCCTCTCTGTTGAGAGCAATGACAGCAAACATGGCTGTCTTCTTAAAAGTAAAACTTTCTTTCTGTGACAAATACTTGGCAGGGGACCATTGCCTCAGTAATGTAAACATAAACCAACATCGCACACTAACTGATGAAGTATGCAGTATTGTTGGTCTCTTGGAACACTCCTTTGTAAAATCAGTGGATGTTTCCCCACTGACTCAGAGGATGTAAATGGCAGATGTATTCAAGTCACTGCTGGCTTTGCTGTATTTAATGCACTATAACTCAGTCTTTCTCCATAAAGCTGTGTCAACATTCCAAAACTGTGTTTACAGATAGTTGCATGGATCAATTTGCCTGCCACTACAAAAAAAAAATCAGTTGTGTGACATATGTGTTATACTGTTTCTTCATACTACTCTTCCATGACTGGTGCAATATTTCAGTAGTTTTCAAGAAAGTCCTTGGTTTTCCAAGTTTTCCAAGATAGCCTGCACGCCAGTAGTCTTGTGCTGTTCCAGAGTGGGTGTGGATGTTCTATCAGTAGATGCAGCAGTAGGTCTCTTCTTCTTGGGAGGATGATCTATTGTAAGCATATCAACCATGTACATGTAGGCATCCGGCTCTGGGTGCCATGACATGAAAGTGTCCAATTGTTTATTCAACCAGGACGTAAACATGTCACAGTCAAACTGTCTGAATTTCTGACCGAACTTTGGAACAACTGGCTTGTTTAGCATCCATTTCTATATGGCGTGATTCTGTATCCACTTCAGTGTTATAAGCCCCAGGAATGAAAGCTGCTGACAGAGTAAGGAATCTTTCTTGGGCCTACATGATCATATCTCGTGACCTTGTTGGAGCTTTCCTTAATGCTACCCTGTTTATTAATACACGATACTGTTGCTGAGTTGTCACTCATTATGCGAACACGTTTGTTGAACATGTCTTTACAAAATGCTTGTAGTGTAACAGAGGCTACCATCAATTCCAATACATTGACGTGCAGTTCCCATTTTGTACTGAACCAAAGTCTCCCAGTACATGTATGTCTTCCACTGTAAATACCTCCCCAACCAAGCTTTGAGACATCTGAATTCAGGGGTTCCCAGTTTCTATTGATCTAGAACTTGTCAGTACATTACTCACCCACCAATGCAAGTCAGATAGTGCTAAGCTTGACAACTGCACTGAGGACTCATAATTGCCTCCTGATAATTTGATGGCCTCGTTTCTGTCAATTTCCAGTGCTCTGTAATGCAATGGTGCATAAGGCACACCTGGCTCCATGGCCACCAGGCTTCCAATCAATTGTGCCACATCTATAATGCTAATTAATGTCCAGAGAAGAATTGAACAGTCCAGACACTGTTTCTTGACTTTGTTTAATAGCTTTGTTCACTGTCACGGCCACATTAATAGTGACTGTATACATCCCAAGAATTCTATGCTTTGGGTTGGTACCAGGACTGACTTGCGAGGGTTAACTGAGATCCCGGATTGTCAACCGATGAAATGGTATTGGTAACATTTTGTGCGTACTGCTCCGCATCATCACCTTGTAACAAAAGTTCATCTACATAGGCCATGTTTGTATGGCCATGTTTCCTGAGATGGGACAAAACTGCTTTCAAAACTTTTGTCGACGGTCAGGGGGCTGGTGACAGCCCATTCGGCATTGCCTTAAACTGAAATAGTTTTCCTTCCACCTGAACTTTAAGTACGTTCTGTGAGGTTCTCACAATGTGATGGAGTAGTAGGCATCTTTCGAATAAATTGATGCAAAGCAGGACATCTCTTCTCATAAGATTTAACACTGTTTCCAAGTGTCCATTTTGAAGTGGTAGTATTCTGTCTGCTTGTTCAAGGGCTTTAAATTCAATACGAGTCTTTGACCACCGTCTTGTTTTTCCCTAACAAAAATATTAAAGATGATATCCCCAGGTCCATGTTATGTCTCTTCACTAACCTCTTTTTCTAAGAGTACCACAATTCCAGTTTCAGGAATCTCTTCTTTCATGTCTCAAAATTCAATATTATGTGGAAAGGAAGCCTGCTGGGATTCAGAGTCGAATTTAAGGTCAATGCCATATTCAATTTGACCTAGTCCCAGCTATCTGAAGTTATTTTGTCACAGTTATCAGCAAATGAATGCAAACCAGTCTCGCCACCTTGCAAATTATTTGCCACATTGGTAACTTGGATAAAGAGGAGGGTGGCTCATTTGAAGGACATGGCCATTAGATTTGTCTACTTGTTTTCTGTCTCATTTCTTCCTGAAAGGCTAATGGTATTTGGCTCGGTAAGGGCGCTGGTTGGAGTGCCCTTGTGGCTGGTGCTAGGAATATGGAGGTTGGTAGCCTCTCTTGTGATAATGATGGCTGAAACTCTGTGGCCTGTAAATTTGAAGTTTTTGGCTGACCTGCAATTTCCTGGGTGATTCCGCCACATACTTTTTATGTTTCCTTAAGCTCCTTGATTTTTTTGATCAGTCATCACTTAAGAGCAAGTCTGTGGATGGTATACCATGACCACATAAGGGACAGTAGGATACCTGCCAACTTTGAAGAACAAAAATGCAGAATGATCAAAATTTTATTGATGTGGTTACTAATTATTATGTGTTTGTGAAGTGTACATCACAAGCACATAGTGTGAAGTCCCTTACGGCCGGGGTCCAGGGCCCGCTCCAGGGTTTTAGGCACTCTCTGGTGTATTCTGAGCCATTTTGGTTGCATTTTTGTTCAAGATTCATGACCAGTTATTAGTAACAAATCTTGTGCAAAATGCTAATATTTAAAATAATTTTGATTTATGTCCACTATTTTTCCCACCATGTCTTTCCCAAGAGTGTCGACAATGTAAGACGTCTTTGTACACCCACAAGCACACTTCTTTGCAATCTGTGAGTAGGGGAACATCTTTCAAAACAGTTTACTGCAATGATCTGCAACACTAAGTGATAGGCTGTGTTCAATAATAAATTCAGTCTTCATCACTTCAGCACTGATTACACTCACATTGGAAGTACATGTAGTAGCAAAGAAACTGGTCAGCGATCTTCCACGTGTAGCATCGGCTGTGGTTTTGTGCTTTTTTGTGTTGACATGTTCCTCAACGTCGCTCAGTCCACCGTGGCTTATGCTAAAATCAGTCAAACACAAGTTACAATGTGCGTGATGTTCTCCAAGTTTCAATGGCGAAAGTACCAGGAATTTCTGGGAGTATTCCGGCCTATACTTCTGCAGAATACGTTTCTGTCCTTTACTTGTGTCGTTCATTTCAATGTCTCAGAAACCACGGAGGTAGCTGGGTAGAAACTCAGTCTTCAGTCGGTGAACGGCATTGCTTGCGGCGACACAATCATGCTGTCATGACAATCACATGCAATGTCAAAAAGTGTGGCTTTAATTACGTCATCCACAATGTGCGAGGGCACTCGTTGTGTGTTAAATCGTGTTCCTCGCTACACAGTGTCTCGTCGTGCGCGCGTGCATGCCCCTGCCGTCCGAAGTACATACATGTACCTATAAAGCATTTGATGAAACCGATAGAGTTAGAGACATAAGTCGTCCACTTTTTTGGCTGATGTTAATCACCTGGTAAGTTCCGACAACTTGCCTGCCAATTTGCCAGCCGTGGATTTCTTCTTAGAAGCAAGTCGCTTGACCTCAGATGATGGTTGGCCTTTGCCTGTCCTGACCACAGGAGGTTTTTGGTGGCACTTGCATTTGACCTTTTTCTGATGAACATTCCAGTGCTGTCAGACATGCTCTGAGACGGAGTCTCGATTTTCCAAATTATTATCCATCATGCGATGACTAGCCAATAACACTATGAAATTTGGATTGGTTAAAATAGGGCTAAATGTCGTTTCTCAGTTAAAATGTATTCCACCCTGATTTTAACCGCGTTTTAACTGCATAGATCAAGCCAAAATGTTCACCCAATTTTAACTGTGCTTCAACCGAGATTCCAACACCATTCTTCCAGGACTTCGCTTGCGTGACCCACAAATCCTGCTCCATCCTCCACAAGGCTAGCCTTCCCTTGCTCCGCCATCACATCGGTGCTACCAGATCCACCCTGGCATCTCTGGATAAAGAGATATTCAGGTCCCAAGACCAGCTCAAGACGATTATGCCCCCGGCGGACTTCGAGAAGATTGAACATCTCACCACGTCATCCAGCAACTATGCCTTCAAGCAAGCTCGTCACCGACAAATCAAGAAATGTCTCAAGATCACCAGCAGCAACAACATCTCATGCAGCAAACCGCCACAGGCAATGGGATCCTCTATATCCCTACGCCCGCAGTAGTCCAACCCTATGAGATGTTCAGTTCCGCCCCACCTGCATTCCAGGGAGTCCTTCACCAAGCATACAGTCATCAACATGAGTCAATGCGCCCTCTCCTCCAACGAGGAGAAAGTTCTGGCCCTGGGCCTGAACTTTGCGCTAGCCCCTTGGTTCTTACCTACGGAAGAGATTATCAAAGCCATTGAGCCCACCCTCCGTCGCCTTGACAAGTCCACTGCCAATGAGATCCATCTCAAGATCAACAAAGCCCTCCGAAAGCGCAAGACACCCAAGCCCAACATCTCCAGACAAGATCGGTCAGCCATCAAGTCTCTGCACCAAGATAAGACCATCCATATCCTCCCTGCTGACAAAGGCAACACCACAATCATCATGGACTGACTTGAGTATGACAGCTAGGTCTCAGATATACTCAACTTGGATGATTACCGGAGCCCCACAGGGATCCTACAGCATCAACTGGGAGGAAGCTGCAGCAGAAGCCTACAAGTGATAGTAGGGCCCACCTACATACACCGCAAGACATTTAGCCAAGATTCTCCATCCCCTGGTCGGCAAGACCCAGCATCACCTCAAGAACTCGGACCAGTTTTCATCTATCACCCAAGACCTCAAGCTCCAGCCAGACAACATCATGGTCAGTTTTGATGTTGTGTCACTTTTCACCAAAGTCTCCACTTCTGATGCCACCATAGCAAGGGACAGACGCCAGGCGGACAACACCCTCAAGGATTGCACCGACCTCACCCCAAGCCAGCTCCACGACCTCCTCATCACCTGTGTCAACTCAACCAGCTTCCGATGGCGGGATAAATTCTTTAAACAGTTAACTTGAACCTCAGTGGGATCGCCTATATCCCATATGTTCTGGCGAACATACTCATGGTAGAATTCAAGCAGACCGCCATTGCCACCGTAGACCATCATCCCAAGATCTGGTTCCGGTATGTAGATGACACATTGTCATCTGACAGCACGGGCAAGACAACCTCTGGCACTTCTCGGATCACCTCAAAGGGCTGCACATCAGCATCCAGTTCACGATGGAACAAGAAAGAAATTGCAGCATTTCCTTTCTCGATTTTGAGGTGTCCAGAAATCAAGATGGCTGCCTCAGCCGCAAGGTGTACCGCAAACCCACTCACACCGACAGATACCTCAACAGCTCCTCCTTCCATCCCTCAAAATCAAGTCGTCTGTCAACCGAGCCCTTGTTCGCAGGGCTTACAACATCTGCGACAAGGAGCACATCAACGAAGAACATAACCACAACTCCACAGCACTTTAACGAAACAGTTACAAGCCTCAGCAGATCAAGGCTCAAGACCCAAGCCCAAGATCCCCCTCTCGGCCGAAGGGCCTCCTATATTCAAAGCCAATTAGATAAGGCCCCTAGTTTTGTTACTCTCCCCTACCTAGGTTGTACTTCCCACCACATCCAGCGCACCCTGAGCAAGCATGGTATCAAGGTTTTCCACACAGCCCACTCAAGATCCGCGGCATGCTGACATCCCACAAGGACCGACAAGATCCGCACCACCGACCAGGGGTGTACAAGATCCCTTGCCAATGTGGCAAAGTGTATACTGGCGAGACTGGTAGGGACCTCCCCATCCGACTCAAAGAACACCAATCCCACGGCAGGAAGGGAGACTACGAGAAGTCGGCGATAGTTAAGCATTCCCACTCCGAAGACCACCACATCCACTGGAACCAAGCCCACTTAATCACCAGAATCGTTAACTGGTACCCAAGACGCATCAGATAAGCCTTGGAGATTCTCAAGCACGACACTGTTCCCCAAGACATTGGCTTTTCGATCAGTGACATCTGGCAACCCCTGCTCACCTCCCAGTCCAATGGGTCCTCTATACCCTAGGACACCCCAACCCGGCCTATGGGTCTCCTGTACACCCAGCCACCTCACCCTGCCCTAACCTATGCCCAACTGACACACCTCACTGAGCTGCTGGACCCCATCCCACACGAGCGCCCAGCTGCGCATCCACCACTAGCATCCTCGTCACACCCCACTGCATCCAGTCACCTTAAATACAGCTCCATCTTCAGCATCTCTTCAGTCTCCTGACGACGGATTGAGCACGCAGTCCGAAACGTTGAGTATACTACTTGTGTACTGCATGTACACAACGTGCATCTTCATCGTGTTGTCGGCTATAAAAACCAAAAGTTATTTCTTGATCATACAAACATGACGAAAGCTTTCCGCCTGATCGGAAGTAGGCCTTATGCAGCATTATGGTCATGACAGTAGTCTTAGGCCACGCCTACCTGACAAACGAAGCAAATGAAGATCCCCGAATACCCAGCCTTGCTATCTGAGCTGAAAAACCACAAAACTGACTCCAGAATTAATGAGCAGAGCTCCTTACCAGTTTCCAAAAACAACCCCATTTTAACCCTGTATTTTTGCTACCCCAAGTTTAACTGAAAATGAACATGGTTAAATTGAGTGATCAGACAGCATACACCAGTTTTAACCGAGAAACTGCATTTTATCTGAGCAGAAATTCATAGTGTAATTGCGTGCAACTGGTCATTTCTTTAAATAACCTGTTTTTGCCTGTTACAGATTTTCAAAAGTTTTTGTAACTAGTCTGCACAATGTTGCAGAATCCCACAGTGATGGAGGTCAGCAATGTGGAATGATCCAGCTGTATAGAAGTCATCAGTGTACACAAGTGTAGGCAGCCACATGGCCATTCTTGTACACACGTC
>NW_028257857.1:0-33056 GCF_054643075.1 Acanthaster planci | reverse complement strand
ATCAACGTACTTACTTTCTTTGCTTCTTTTCCAACTCAGAATTCCGTGCCTGCTGAGATTCCAGGTGGAGTCTGGTATCCTGTGCCTCACCTGTGAGTTTCTGCACTTTGCGCTTCAACACGCCGACCTGCTTCCGCTCCTCCTCGACCTCTTCCACAGCCTCTGCCAACTGCAATGGAAAGCAAGGTCATTGATTCTCATCAAACTTGGAAAAGGGCCACATAGCTGAAAATTCACTCCTTGCAAAGGGGAAACATCCTTTCAGGGTCCAATTCTAGTGTCAATTCAGATAACTTCAAGAATTTGTGTTTATGTTCAAATTCACCATCTTTGACTCACTGCATGCTGCAAGCTACACTCGCCCAGTAAGACCACTGGTTCCCCATGAGAGGAGTGAACGTTCATAACCCACTCAAGGACAATTCTTTGTTCAACCGGAATTCAGAAAAACTGATATATCCCCCAATAATCTTTTTTTTTTCTTCCTTTTTGCTATCACAAAAAAAAAACGTGGTCAAAGGAAACTGTTCTATTGAATATTTCAGGGCCGCAAAAGCAATCAGAAAGTAAATCAATAACAAATACAGAAAGGAAAAACATAACTTACATCAAGTAATAAAGTTTCAGTGTCGTCCAGATAAACCTTCAATGTCCCTCAGAGTGACTGTTCTTAAAAAATACCAGTTACTTTTATTGTCCTTACCCGTCTATCTTGCGCCTTCTTGGCTGCTTTCATGCTCTCTATTTCTTCCTCGTGCTCTTGCTTCAGCCGTTTCTTGGTGAGCTCAATCTCTCGTCTCGCTTGCTCATACTTGCTTCGGTAGATGGAATCTGAGTTTTAAAAAAATGCAAGCTGGCTTTCTTACTTCGTCAAATTCAAACAAACATTTGGCTTTCTTTCGCCAGTTTTTTAAATCAAGAGAACCCCCACCCTTCCCCTGAATTTCAAGCCCCACCCTTTGACTTACCCACTTGCACCTGCACTATCGCTTCTTACGACAATAATCCCTCCCCTTTAGGTTTTAAGCCCCACCCATCATTTCTCACCTTCCTCCTCATCGCTGCTGCCCATGTCTCCATCCATGTACGAGGACCGCATCATTCTGGACTCCATCACCTCCATGTCCAGTCGCTCTGCCTTGCGCTGCAGATTCCCATGGGCAACCTGAAAAAAAATATAAACAGATTTATAATGCATGGCATTATGATTCCTTTTGTTGCAGTAACAACCTCTCATAGACTAGAACACAGTTTCACGTCTGAGGACTGTTTCCAAAAGATGTACCGGTACAGGCCAATATGTGGACAAGTGTTTTCAACTGTAAACCTCCCATTGTTTAAGTTGTTG
Source organism: Acanthaster planci (assembly GCF_054643075.1). NCBI lineage: Eukaryota > Metazoa > Echinodermata > Asteroidea > Valvatida > Acanthasteridae > Acanthaster > Acanthaster planci. The sequence goes on along the minus strand of NW_028257857.1, from coordinate 31,708 downwards.
GAAAATATTCTAACTGGCTTTGCACATGGTTTGCAACAGTGGACCTTCACATCCAACTGAGGACTCTATAGTCCTTACTTATCATGAATGCTTCGTGAATATATGCCTATACAATCTCACATGCACACATGAATAAAAAGAAACAATACAGCAAAATGTGTTAGCTCTTGCACTGAATGTCAGGTAGCATGCACAATCTTATCTAAACGATCCAACTTGGAGAAAATCTTTTACACTTGCCTACCTTCAACTCTTTTAATTCCTTCTCCAGTCGCAGCCTCTCGGCCGTTTCCCGCTCTAGCATCTCAGATGCATGATTGGCCGTTGTGTGTTCCTCGGTAAGATCGGCACTCATCTCCGCCAACTGGAAAGGGAATAAAATGCCACATGTTGATCCAACATCTTCAACACTGTTGCTCTAACTTTCAATTGGAACATTCGAACCTGTTACCAATTTTTTGGTACGGTTGTTTGTATGTACATGTATGTTTTTCGTACTCTGTAATCTCTGCGTAACACTCCTGACCAAATTCTCTCCAACAACTGTTTACAATTTTGACCAAAGAAGCTTGGCTTCTAAAACTGTTAACACACTACACATGCCAACAAAACTCTGGTGTGAGGAACACGCTTTACATGTGCACTGTACATGCAAAATTACACGTCCATGTGACCACATGTGGTTGGAGAGACAAATAGCCTAAATATAGAAGCACGTCCGTCCCTGGGGAAATCATGACAGGAAAAGGAAGGGGCAGGATCTTGGGGGGTGTTCACTGCAAGTCCCTGAAGGAAGGAGGAAGTTGTCTGTGTTGGAAGGGACAGAGAGTAGGTGACCTGATCTCACAAAGCGAGTCTTAAGGCCACTCTTCAGTGCTTTACTCTCCAGTCTACATTAGAAGGAGCAAACCGAGCTCTCTGTTTTGATGTGTCACTCAGCTTGGCAATCTGATGACATTGGACGTTTATGTGGGCGAGAAATGTTGAGGATTCTCATTTCTTTACAAAGTGGAAGACTGTTTTGGAAGCCCTCATCTCAACGAGGGCTCCAGCAACATGTGACTTGTTTTGTTAGGTTGGATCACGTCTCAGTTTTGTGCAGCTGACTGTATCTTATAGTCCTTGGTGTTTGGTGTTGTCTGCTGAGGAGGCTCCAGGAAATCACTGTATACATTGTGACATGGTACCAATCAACATACATGTACATCAACATAGCTCCTACATACATGCAAATCCCCCGGGTACATACTCCCCCAAGAGCTGAGGTGGTATATAGGAATGTTTCTGGGCCTAGTGAGCAGGGTAAGATGGTATAAAGTGCATTGAGAGTCTGTCGGTGCTGAAATGAGCTGAATATGAGAACCTTCATGTCATTATTATACTGAGTAAATCTTTATGAGCGTTATGAGGTTGGCATTTTTTTTTTCAAGCTACTCAACTCTTTCAGAGCACTGACAGTACATTTGGTAAGTCAATGACAAAAACCAAAGGTAAACATTTAAATCAACCAAACATAAATGCTGCCCAAATTTTAAATTGTCAATTTTATCGAGCACAAATGTTAGAGACCGGGGCAAGAAGTACATGTAACCTCTGTGAGATTTGCTTTGGCTTCTTCTTTATATAGTCCCATTTAGTGCACCAACAAGTAGAGGAAAAAACCCAAACAAACACAAATAAAAAAAACTAGCCTGAATCAAGAGTTTCTGCAAGAGCTTACCCTTGCCTCCATCTTGTCGTGATTGTGCTTCAGCACGTTCCGTTCTTTCTCCAGCTTTTCTACTCGTAGTCGTAATTCTGTCAGCTCGTGCTGCGGTAACAAAGAAGTTCATCCACAAACTTACAGTTAGCCTAAACTTGTTTTGCTTAAAGAACATCAGAAGATAGCACAGATTCATACAGCACGGGAGGCACATTTTGAATGTGGGATTTTGCTGGAAACTGGCGGGAAATACAGGAACATCTTGATTATCCAAAATGTGAAATGTTTGAAAGAAAATTATTCAGATGCCGGAAATAACCTAACAACACGAGGATACCAAACTCACACTTGCAACATTTCTCTTAATTTGTCCAGATGCCCATATCAACCTTTTGGCTATCAACACAAAGCTGCAAGAAAATTGCTGCAATGTTTTCCTTCCTGTGATTGAATGTTTGGAAGTGTCACGCGCTTACGTCCTTCATTTTGAGTTCCTCCTCTGTTCTGTGGACGTCTAACAGCGGCAGCACCTTGGTTACCAGTCGCCACCAGGGCCAGGTGCGAACAGCAAGGAACTTGCGGACATTGCGCTGGATGGCGGTGATTGCAAGATGCTGGATCTATAAAAATTCAACAAAAAGCCCCGACATCAGTTTGAGATTTCTGTCTTTTTTGTGGGCCACATTCTCTTTAAGTGTCTCATCGTCTCATCATTTTCTTCCTCATCTAATCTGGAAACCTGAGGGTGAATAACTTGAATCAGTGGACTACATGAGTTTGGTGAGCACAAAAAGATTTGCCTGCAGTGTTAGTCAGCTTGCCAGTCAAAATATCTGTGGACGTTTACGGAACGAGTGGCTAAGGATTAGTCTTCGCTGGCTCCAGCCTTTTGAGGAGATTTCGACCATGCTGACTGGAAACAGTGAAACCAAAGACTAAGCCGAAGCCATCCATTTCGTAAACGCCCTGCGATTTAACTCTTTCCCCCGACTGGTTCTTTCTGGTGATTCAACTTCAGAAAAGAGCTGCTAAGCTGAGTACACTGCTTAGCCCACTTGCATGTGGGTAATTCCAGAAATTAGGGCTCCATTTTTTTTCTTATCCCTGTCACATCTGACATACGATTTTGTAAGTTCAGAATGCATTGTGTAGTTTCCAAGAGTGTTGAATTAATGCAAATTACCTGCCCAAAAACAGTAATAGTTTGAAATCAATGCCAGTAAAATCTCCATGTCAAAAAACAAAGATCAGATGTAACAGGGACATGAAAAGGTCATCCTTTTGGACCCCTTATTTCTGGAATGACCCACGTAAGCGCTGAGTGAAAGTTATGGTAGCTGAGAACTAATCAAGGTATGTGCACTACATGGCACTGAGGCAGATAGCCAGCTTTTGCTAAGCAAATAAGTTGTGTGCTTAGTACTTCTCTGTGCTTCAATGTCCGTGAAAGTGGGCACGGAGCATTTTCTAAACTCCTTGTCATAGCAGAAGAATGTTTGCTAACAGTAAATGAGGGCTCACTCCTGAAACTGAGGATTTTGTGCTGAGAGAATTGTTTCATAATTTCCTCTTGCACAAGTACTGTAATATGCCCAGAAAGCCGAATGCCAATCAAAAGCAAAGAATTCTCGTTAGCAAAGCTATGAAACTGGACCAAAGTCTATCTTACACACACATAATCTAATACAAACCTGATGCGTCAGTTAATTTTGGATTTTTTGCCCTGCCCGACAAATATTTTAACACTGTATGCCCAAGAGGGCTTGTGAAAAAACCACAAGTGTACTTGGGTGGGACTCAAACCTACGACCTCCTGCTTACTAGTGCAGACGTCTTAACCACTCGACCACCAAGCTTGCCAGTGTCAGCTGGCTGGTTCAAATGAGATGTAGCAGCGGGTACCGTGAACAACTATTCCAAGGATGGATTTGTGCCGGGGAGATGTAAATTAATTTTGGATTTCTTTGCCCTGCCCGACGTGTATTTTAACAGAGTATACTCTGTGTTACACGTCGCACAGGGCAAAAATCCAAAATTAATTTACATCTCCCCCGCACAAATCCATCCTTGAAATAACTGATGTGTCGGTATATTTCCCCTTGTAAAATATTTCTTACCTTCTAATAGGCTTCCAGAACAGAGAGTAAAAACCTCCAGATTACACAGCATTCCACGACAAGAATATTGCGCAAATATTCAACAGTGCAAGTGCTGGGAGTGTACAGGATGTTTGCTAATTAACAGCAATGGTCATACTGTACAACAGCAATGACTAACCCATGTCCCATTGTTCATTGATCTGAGAGCTCAGAATATGGCCCACCTTGTCAAACCTGAGCCCCATAATCTGTCATGGTGAATGTTAAGTGCACATGCACCGTTCTTCAAACAGAGAGGGTCCTCCAGTTTATTCTCTGGCAACTGCCTAACGAGATAACGTGAGGATGGGTCTTGGACAAGTTAATAAATAACCTCGCCCCCCCAACCGATACCAGGGTGGGTGATAGACTCATATCAAATCTGACGCAGATGCTGACTGCTAATAAATAATTACGGGAGTTAATTTATGATGATTCTTAAATAAAATTAGATAATTAGATTGGGTTTCATGAAGCCCCGTTGGTGAGTGGAAATACCAAATCATTTAGCAGTACAAAAACTAGATTGAGTTCACATCGCTGTTCCAGAATTATACTTACATGTACAATGTAGATTTTGTAAGTACACATTTTGGGCAGCAACACTTACCACAGAAAATCACTCTTTAAAAAACTGACACAAAACTCTCCATCCTGGGACTGGTTTTGTGATGTGACCCTATGTGATGTGACCCTATGCTGGAAGGCATATACAAGGACGGGTGAGACCTACATGTACATGTAGCACAGTTCATGGAGCATGGCTACTGGTTCAAATCCTGGTCCTGCCAATTTTCTTAGTGATTATTTTTTTCACAAAATGTACTAATTTATTACAGAGGATTCGTAATAATTGGACAAAAATCCAAGCCAAATTAGAGATGAGGTACCATCTACTGTATGGTTATTTGCAAGAGTTTAAGACCACCTGGAATTTTACCGGTATTTCTGTCACCGGCCCTGCATTACATTGCCTTGTTGAATGATAACGTAATATGTTTTTACAGTGGTGCATTAGCGTAGTGCATCAGTGTAGTTTGAATGATTTTTTTGCAAAGGCAGGTCTTGTATGAAATGTAGTCTGCAAGGCAGCATGGATAAAAAAAAGCCAGTCTAAGTAATCAAAAATAAAGAAGGGCACACTATAGATTAGACTTTTAACATTTCAAATCATGGAAATGTAGTCAAATAGCTGTGTCACCAAGATACTAAGGTTACACATTGAAAATGAACATAAGTTGTCATGATTGATTGGTTAAGTTTGGTTTTTCCTTAGGTTAATGCATTTTGTATGGGTGGTCCTAAACTTCTGCAAATGACTCTAACTCTGTCTCTTTCACTAAAAATGCACATTTTGATGGCTGGCAACAAGTACAGTGCACACCACAACACCCCACAATGTGGCTTTTAAATGCACCTGATCTAACTATTTATGTGGTGTGTCATATAGCAATGACAAAACAAATCTTGCCGTAATCTACTTATCAACAACTGATCTAGCATCATCGGCATGAATGCAGAATGACAAATGTTGGCAATCAGATAAATACTGTGTAATTAAGTTTATCTGCGATGAGTCAAGCATCAGGGACACCCGGCCAACTCTGGCAAGTGAGAGATGAGTGATCATAAACAGAAACAGATGGAACAAACCCCTTAAATTTGATAAGAACCTATGACCGAACTGGACCAAGGGAAACCAAGCAAGCATTGCACAAAGACATAAACAAAAGCAAAAAAAGGGCAGCAGTGTTACACAGTTTAGCATGCAACAAACTGCCTCAACTACCTCATAGACTGGAAAACCAGTCCCAACACAAAAATCATTGAACATTCCTGAAATCTCCACGTACTTGACCAAAGCATTATACCAGTTATAGTCAGGCATAAACACCGTAGGCCAATGACTTTGTATTAACATCAATATACTGCTTTGACTACTGGTAGGCTTCTTCACAATGAAGTGATCTTGTTAAAGAAAAATGAAAATAACATGTAAAGGTGATCAGGTACCAGACATCAATGCCAAAATCTAGTTTCCAATTTTGGCCACTCTGGCTTGATTTTCTCTTACTCAATCTGACTAAAAGCAAAATACTGTGAAGAATTACAGTGTACCAAGTGAGAGCTTTGAACTTTGTACCTTGAGTTGTTTGAATTGTTTTCTGCCCAGGTATCCTCGACAGTAGGACTGGAACTCTGTGATCGTCTTGGCTAGTCTCTCATCCCGATGGTCCTCGAGCTTCACCAGGGCACCAGGCTTGAAGAAAATCTAACAGGGGAGAGAAAAAAACAGAAGGTGGAAAGACTTCAAGCTTGGAGTGTGATCAACTGCTTGATGCTATTTGAGCAGAGTGCCACCACTGCATGTGGGAAAGCCGCTCAACTATGAATGATGTATTGCAGTCAAGCAAACGGCAAGGCCTTGCTTACTGCAAAAGGGCAAATGACTGCTCACGGATACTTTTGCCCCAAGCAACCTATTGTCTACAAGCATACGATGCAGCGTGCTGAGGAATCAGTGTTCGTGGAAGACTAACCATGCGGAACTGAACATTGTGCATAATAATGGCACACCATAGTCCTTTACAGCTGGCTTTGATTTGACACCATAACTGAGCAATGCACAAGAACAACGCTCTCATGTTACCAGACAAAAAAGAGATGCAAGATGCTATTTCTGTCTCATACATCCACGCTCAAGTATGTCCAATTGCTCCTTCACAAAGTCAGTTATTCAAATTCAGGATTTGCAAGTTACCGGTAGATGGTAAAATGTCAAAGGTCATGTAGAAATGGTGGAAACTTTGCTCGACCCGGCCGACATTTTCGGTAAAAGAGCCAGGTTTAACAGATGCAGAAAAAAAGAGAGAAAACTCTAGCTCCAGCAACCACAAGGTTAGTGAACACAACATGAGCTAAAAAAGCAATTTCCCTGTTCCCCGAAAACAAATTGCATATAATGTTTTAAAAACAACATTCACAGACAGAGCACATTGTTTTCATTGAGTGAGGTTTACAAGTAATAAGCAATAAATACTTAAACAAATATCCTGGACATTTCAATTAACACTGTGAATATCCGATACTTACAGAAATACACCATTACAATGACAGGATCATACACAGACAGACATCAATGAATTTAATAGACCTACAAACCTAAATTACCCTCCAAAGCAATACACAGCTTCATACAGTTCCCTGCATACTACTGCTCTTCATGCGCTAGTTGGCAGGCATATCCATTCTATTGTACAATGACTTCAAGTGTCCTCAACTCACATTGAATGACCTGCCACTCACCGGGCCCAATATTTACAAGACTCCTTTGTCATGTTAATGGAGATCAATTGCCAGATATATGGACTTGCCCAAATCTTAAATGGTTCAGGAAGCCTGATAAGTTGCGCGTCCATGAATGGAGACAGAGAGCTGAAGACACCTGACCCTTGTTGTCAGGTTACAGAGTGGTGACATCGATACAGTCTTTGGAATTTACAAATGGGGAATAACTTCAGGTGCTCCACTGAGATGGACTGGATTATAAAGGAGCAATGATGTGGGGTAGTGAAGTTCTCTGTATTTACAGTAAATGACAAGCTGATAATCTGGACAGCTGTATCTGTGATATAACTTTGCACTGGGGACAGGATGTCGTGCAACATTTATGCAGCAACATTTGCTGAACTTGAAACATGTTAAACTTTTGCAAATTTAAAGCACAAATATTTGCTCTGACGTCCCAAAACCAAGTTCGTGTTGCCTTTCATTTTAAGTACAAACTGGCCTATACAGTGCATACATGTACATGTGGGTGTACGTATTCTTATCAAAAGTATTCCACTGTGGTATCTCCGTGAAGTCCAAGCATCCATAATGCATTTCATTTGCCAAAGAACAAATAAACTGACAGGGGGTGCAATCGATGGGCCAATCGTATCTAGATCCTCCAAGGTCTCCTAGCAACCAATTTCGGAACCTCAGGCAAGGCGCAAATAAGTCCGGTAACCCAACACCTCCATGGACACAGGTATACACCAAACAGTTACCTGACTCTGAACAGAATTTTAAAGCGAAAGCTTACAAATCTAGATCTGCTTGTCAAGCCTCAATCATAGGACTTCTTATCAGAAGTTTAAGGGCTTACATTAATAAATAATTCAGTTTTACTCAAGCATTTTACAAGAGTATTTTAGCATGATGAATAATAACCAACAAAAATAAAGAAATCAGTACATATACAGGGCACACATGTATGTGTAGGTGTAGGTGTACATGTGCATATGCGGGCCTCTCATTTCTTGCAAGTTTTACACCTTAAGGATAAGGATCTTATTTTCCTTTGTTCATTGTTTTATAATTACATTCATCGGGTTAATGTATGCATGCATGAGTTTATTTCCATTTCTCTGTTGGTTCATAAAAGTGGGAGAACTATGGTCACTCAAAGCCTTACATATGAACATGTACAAATGTACACCAGACAATACTTAACAATACATGTATGTAATTATAGAGAATGGACGTATTTTTATAACAATACCAGCATATTGACACATTACTGTGAATTATTTCTACAACACATGCACCAATTAGCTTGTGAATTAGTGATGCAATTATGCAAATATGCATGAACCCACCTGATCACTGGGCAGTGCTTGGTGTGGTTCGTACCGCGCCACCCTGAGTTTGACGTCTTCTCTGCTCAACACCACAGCAAACACTGACATGTTTGCCACCAACATGAAAACATCCGAATCAAATCAATAAAAGGACAAGCCTCCTGAGCATTGCATCAGTTACACTCATGAATATTCATCAAATAGCAAGCATAGTCACAACACCGGAGGGCTCTGATGATCAATACACTTGATGTTTCCTCCATCATAAATATGCATGACTTGCTCTCAAAAGTGAATGTTTTGACACGTCAGCCTTTCAATCAATACTTCACAGCCTGTGAGTCCCTGGGAGCTGAATTAATGAATATGCAATGAAGCTGTGTTCAAATCAAATCAATAATATTCAGCCCCATGGAGTCACCCTCATGAATATGAATAAGACCCACGCACACAGCAGTCATCATGAAGAGGCATCACGTCCTTAACAACATCATCATGAATATGGAGAGACCTTATTCGTGCACAAGACACTGTTTGATCTGTAGTGGCAATTTGTCCACACAGTGCTTCTCTCATGATCTTGATTTTCGAGATTAAACTCAGGAGAACATGGCACCAGTATGAAGCACTATGGAGAATACCACATGATACATGTACATGTAGGTCAGTGAACTCACTACATTACATCAGCATGATTGCAGTGAACTCCTGACGTTAGGGAAGTGCATCGCGTGTACCAACTCAACATCAACAAGAGAAGCACATCTGCTCTGCTGAGATCTCCCAGGCTTGATGCAAGAACAGACTCAAGATGGCATGCAATATACAATAATCTAATTTACGACATCCCGCTTGTTCTTCCACGTACGACGATGTAAGACTGGAAGCTTTGTGGAGCAAAGATGGTCTCAATTTCCATGTTCATCTGCAGCCAATTTCCAATGCAGGATGAAGAAACACGACCCAGGGGGATGCTCATTCCCTCAGGAAATGTAAAGTGATTGGTTTCTTCTGTCATTAGACATGACAGATTTTGATCATCTGCGTCATCCAGGCTGACCACTGGCAAACAGCTAATGGAAGTGGCTACATTGCCACTATGGACAGCCAAGCTTTACTTTAGCACCAGCCACTTCGATCTGCTCTGATTTCAAGTCAAGATATTGCAACGTCTCAAATCAGGTTATCCGAAGTAGATTCTGGATGTATAATGACCCACAGGAAACCAAGACAGGTGGCCAATACAGCAAGGTGCAGAAGTCATATTTGGTGTGATTTTTTGTTGGATGATGGCCGCAGTGAGCGGGCTCCTCAGCTGTCCATAGTTCATGTATCCAGTCATCAGTAGACGCTTACATGTACTCGCAGTCTTGTAACTGAGTTTGGAAACTTGACACAAGACCTGTAAAACCAAGTCTTCAATTCCCAGAGAAAATAGAAGCTCCACTTTGACGACAAATTGCACTGCTTAATGACACCATGCTGAAAGAGTGCAATGTAGACGCAGCACTGAAATAATTCATCCTTACAAACTTGGACAGCATACATCCCGATGTGTTATTCAAATGCCACTTGTAAGCTGCTGATGTTATGTTACAAGGAAACAATGTACATGTATGTGGCATAGAAAAGAAGCCATTGGGGTTGGCAGGGTGGTGAGAAAAGCACCATGTGCTATCACACACTTCAACCTGTCATCAGGAAATCTGTCAACAGATTATGACACAAGGCCAACATTTGGCAGGGGGCTGAGATAAAGAAGACAGGAAGCTTATCTCTTTTATAAGGCTAGACCCACTGTAAAGATGTGGTCAGGCCTAGCTGGCAAATCAATGAATTATGAATCAATCCCAAGGAAAATTCCTTGCTCATTGGTTTCGTATTACGAGTGAGTTTCCCTCAGAAGCTAGAGCTTGGTCTGACCCCCATAAAGGTCCCTCAAAGTGGTCAGTGGCAAGACATCTCAATCAGCAATGGGGTCAAAGTTCACAGCAGGTTTTACAGCCAACCATTAACGCTGTATCAAAAAACATCAGCTTGGCGGAACAAAATAATGATGATCCTGGCCACAAAGGTGCAATTTTATTTCAGAGTGATCTTCCATTCCCAGCGCTGCAGCATTCCAAAGCAATTGATACATGTAGATCAGCTCTCCTCTGTTCTGTAGGCAACGATTCCTGTCTACTGTTGGTCGTGCTCCAACATTTTGTCCACGCTTGTCACACCGCTACATATAATTTATGCCAACCTACATGTACATGCCAGTACGGTCACACACTGTCCCTTGAACCAAAGGTAAATGGCTTTATTTTCCGGTCCACTAGCACTTCACACGACACCCGTTCTCCAGTACATCATCAAAATCCCTTTGGTGATGTGTGTAATCATTACACCTTCGAGCCCAGGGTCCACACGTACACATGCATGTACATGATGCTCTTCACAGATGTGGTGATGTACACATACAGAACCGGCCGCACTGTTTATAAGCACAACACCGGCTGCCGTAACTGACGCCAAATTGTCTTGGCAGGAATTCATTACTATTCAAGCTGAGCAGCTTGAGGCTTTGCATCCACAAGGCTTTGGGGATTGAAACAGAGCGGTTACCATAGCAACAGGGGATTTTTTTTAATCATGATGTCAGTCAGTTCGTTTTGTCGTGCTTGGCATCCAGGCAGTACAAGCACCACGACAACAAATAGATGACATAAGAGTGACCATGTGTGCTCCTTGCTACAAAATAATAATATTGCTTAAATATAACATGACTGCTCTCTAAACATCAACAGCACACAGCTCCATGGCAAAACATGAATCAATACACTCCAGGGCTTTAACACTGTGATAAAAATGATAAACCAAAAACCTACTACACTCACAGTCAGGCAATAAAAAAGGTTTGGGGTCAAACTTACAAATTGTTGCACATTAAGCAACCCCCTAAAAACTCCCAGGTAAGACCAAGATAAATAAAAAGAAACCCACCCTCCAAAAGAAAATTCATGCCAGCCTTTTGGCATGAAAAAAAAAACCCACAACAACAAAGCCTGCAATATGGATACCAGCCACTACAACAGAAGGGAACAAAAAAACATTATAAAGTATGTGTGATTTGCAGTTTGCAAAGTAATGACCATCGGGCCAGCCTGTTCAAATAAACCTTTGGCATCATAAATCCCCAGAAATACGCTTTGGAGATTGGCAAAGTCATTAAATTGGATTGCCATTTCCGGAACAGTACAATGACTTTCTTGTTATTCAATCAACTTGACGTCAAAATCCATGGTGTGTAAAGGGGACGATCTTGTTTGATCGCAGGTACAGAATTTGGCAATAAAAGATTTATTGGAATATTAGGGTCGTACCAACAAATTTCAAGACAAACAAATTCCCACAGGATCATTTATGTAACTGGTCACATGATGGCCAACAACAAACCAAAAATGCAATTTTTAAACATCTCTCCGGTGGAGTGAATATTGTGAAGAAGCTATACATGTTATGTATTCTCCTGTATTTGTCCACGCAGTGTTATAGCCAGCCCTACTTTAGTGCAGGACAATTTAGTAATGGTAAATGAGGGAGCGAAGCGACCGGAGTCTTGCCAGTTATGGCCAGGGGTCCCCTTAAGGGGATTCTAGATCACTTTTTTCCAGTGAGTTTTCCTCTTGAAATTGATTAAGAGTTCAATTTTTTATTAATTCTTCCAGGTGACAGTATGAAATTTTCATGGTGACTAATTTTTTTTTTTCTGGGATTTTAAAGGATTTTTGTGCCTGTTGGTGGGCTGTTTCATCAAGCTTAGTGCCAGATGGTAGAACGCTATGGTGAAGATCTCTGATTGGTGCCAACCGGCATAGCTATAACACTACAACTGTTTCCATGTTAATTATATTTTTACAATGTAACAACATCAATATTGGCAGCTCGTAAACTACCCCTGCTAACAAGACAAGCCTAATTATCTAAATGAATTAACAATTGGCTTTATGTACAAGTGCCAAGACCTTACTGACCAGATCCACATAAGTTGTATGTATTTATTGCACACAATGCCTTTTCAAAGATTTCATTTTGATCTTACTGATGAGATCCTGTCAAATCCAAAATCTCACAATTTACTACTAAAATTGGATTTTTCATAGAGGCCACTATAAAGCATTTCACTAGACAAACAAAGGGTTAAATACTTAACAGAAATATTGGTCTCAAAAGTCATGTAAATCTTCATGCTCAAGTTCAACTTTTGTATTCTTTTTAAAATCCTCTTTTAAAAAAACATTTTTCTTTTTTGGGGGGAGGGAATTTTGTAACGCAACAAAATATGTTGTTTTACCTGGTCTGAGTTACGTTAAAATTTTCATCTCTACAGTAGAGAGGGCTTAAACAATGCAAAATAATCGGGAAAATACAGAAATGGTCGGAATACAAACAACATCTAGTTACCACTGGAAAAACTAAGAATTCAAGATAAACATAGGTTTTGGGAATCATCCTTTTTCAATTTCTATTTCTTATCGGTGGGGGCGCCCTCTTGAATAGAATAAACACTACTTATAACACATACATGTACATGCACCGTCACACGTCATTTCTTTCGAGGAACTTTGAAGTTCAAAAATTTGGTGGAAGGAAAAATATAAGAAGGGTTGACTCACCTGACTAAGTCCGAGTCTGTACATTGAGACACCCAGATCACAATGTTTGAGTAGCTCCTCAATGGCCTATGGGAAAGAATAAAAAAAATGGAATAATCCTGCCAAACAAAACACTCACAAGTGGCAGAGGTAAAACAAATCAAACTGTCTCCTGAGAACTTTTTGTGAAGTCTTCCTTATCAGAGGAAAAATAAACCGGACAGCGAAAGAAACTTGCCACTTCTGTCAAAGGCCACACATAAAAATTCACTCCATAGAAATAAACAATTGGTGTACACAGGTATGCTCCAATACCCCTTACTAATCACATGCCTAAAAGCAAGCGATCATCTTTATAACAAAGAAGAAATTGACATGCACAGCAACTTTCAGTGTACTTTCACATCAGATGCTCCAAAGTTGTTGCAGGGGTTCCATTATTCTGACTTTTAACTGGATATTTTGACGGGATAGAGAAATCATATGTATATTTATTCATTTGTTGAGTAACAGAGTAAAAGAAAATGAAGGATATTATATCTGTACACAGTACATGAAAATCCATTGATGTGCCAAAGGAATATGAAGATTTTGTAAAAAGTAACGAAACTGTTTGAGAAAACAATGTGAACTCTTAACTCCAAACTTTCTATACTGTCAATATTTCCCTCTGGAAGTCAGTAATTTGAAGTTTCCTTCAACTTGATTAAATGGTCATCTCTCCTGACCTTTCTCTCATCCAGTACAGGCTCTGAAACCTTTGCAGTGGCTGGGGCAAGTACCTCAAACCTCCGACGGAACTCGGTGAACAACATGCTCTCTGGAAATCCTGTTTTAGAGAAGAAAAACAGGGTACGATGTGGACTGTGCTGTACAGTATAAGATCACACTATTCGGATTGACCAACCAGAATTGAGAACTGAAGTTTGCTGGTAAATAAACGTATATATATGTAGGTGTAAGGAAAAACCTAGTAGAAAAGGTTGAAAGAAATTGCTTTGTCAATGGAAATGACAAAGGGGATAATGTGTACCATATTTGTGTAGCTTGGTGGACTCCAAGATCTCCAGTCCTCGGATTTGATTCCTCAGGTAGGGTACGTCGATCAGCCCGTCGGAGGTGGGCGTTGGGGAGGTAGGGGATTTGGCCCCAAGGTTCTTCAGCTCGCACAGGCCGGCGTTGACTTGGGGGAGAAGACAGTGGACGAAATGTAGGCGGGTACGACGCAGGGAGTCCACAATACCGTCCTGCGTCAAGAATGCCGGAAAAAATTCAAATCAGTTCAGGTGACACCAAACCTAAGGCTGGCTTGCTCAACTGGTCACGATATTCCACTGATCGTAGGTTCTAATTCCTCATTTGGCCAACTCTTTTGTACAGTTTAACGTCAATCGCTTACAAAACTTTACATTTTGCATGTTTTGTGACGGCTGAAAGTTTTTTTTGAGAAACTACACAACACAAGAAACTCATTTGACAGGATTACATACAAAATGTGTTCTGTTGTGAGAATAAAAACTCTCACAACTCAAGTAATGCTTAACCCCTTCGCTACGGAGGACTGCTACTACCGCACCGTTGTGTGAGGATTAGTGCATACCACACATACAGTCTATTCACCATGCAGCTGCTGGTTCAATGGGGCCTGCTGCTGGACAAAGCCCTCCATTCAGGGCATACCGCAGCCCAGCAGTCACGGTCAAAAGAATTACAGCACGAAGGGGTTAAAGTTATGTGCCACCAAGAGGTTTCCAAAGTTGGGCAAATGTTTGCATTTTATTACAGAATTTTGCTTTCCACTTAATATAAAAAAGTAGTCCTTGGGCGTAGTGATTTAGCATTTTTTGCTTCAGGTGTGCACAATTTGAGCTGCATTTCTGTGTGTATAAATATGTTCTCTAGCCACCTGAAAGTTGCTATTTGGCTCTGTACACTGCAAAGGACCAAACCTATGCCAACAGAACTCACCACTTGGAATTTGACTTGTAGGCAGATGGACTTGCGTTTAATGGCAGCAGTGCCGCTGGACCACGCCCTACGGATACTTGACGCCCTACGCAGTGATGAGCTGCCCTCTATGCCCGCGACCGAGCCCACCATCGTACTGGGCAGGGAGCCCGCTAGACTCACAAACAAGCCGCTGATGTTATTCCTGCAGTTTCAAAATGCAATTGACTCAAAGACTCAATGTGTTAAATTGCGAGACCCTCACCCGAATTATTGAAACAGAAAAATCAACTGAATGTACCTACATAAGTGGGATTTCTAACAATCTCAATGCTCTTGGTGACACTGAATATATGACTACCAATTTTGGAACTTGGTTTAGGGTTAGGAAAAAAATCATTAAAGCTACTATGGTTTGTTTGTACTTATTAAGTTAGGGATCAGTCCCTCTTTGCAGCAAGAACTGAAATTTAAAAATGGATGAGACAATTATTATCTCATGGATGAGATTGCTACTGTCTGTGTTTGAGAGGAAATTGAAAATTGAACTAAATCGGAAGCAAATTTAACGAAAGATAAAACATATTCGACAGTATAACGGAGCATCTTTCAACCTAGTGCATGTACAATTAATTTGGTGAATTGCAACAATGAACACAGAATGTGGGCTCACTTCTGTGATTCCTGGAGGACGACTATTGCCATCCGGACCACGGGATGTTCCCGACAGCTTCTCAGCCAACCAGTGGCATTGTACTGGATCGGTGTCGTGCCCTGGAAATGATTCAAGATGAAGTTGTTCTTGTCCTTACATCCTCGTAGGAGACCGTCTTCTGGAGACGACACGGATGCAAAAATACGGTCAGCAAAAAGTTCTAAAAACAGTCAGCATTTTCCTACAGATAATCTCCTGATCCATGTGTTGTGTCACTTTTGACAAAATTACAAAGAAAGTTA
Source organism: Acanthaster planci (assembly GCF_054643075.1). NCBI lineage: Eukaryota > Metazoa > Echinodermata > Asteroidea > Valvatida > Acanthasteridae > Acanthaster > Acanthaster planci. The sequence continues at coordinate 15,699 of NW_028257857.1, read as the reverse complement.
TCGGGGAAAAATAATTAAAAACGCAGTGGATATTTGGGCATGCTGCTTCAAGCTGTGGCTAGGTTCAACCTTTCCCAAATGCACTGAAAACCCTCCCCAACTTCCTGGAAGACTTTGGAGGCTACAAGAGGGTTATCTGCCCCGAGCTGAAGTGCACCCCCAGTCAGCAAAAAAGACAGGTAGTTACATGCGGGTTCTTGCTCGCGGTCTGCATGCACGCAAAGACCATACATGCCGCAGTAAATTAGTTACGCGTACTTAGCGTGCTACTCGTCAAACGCGCATATACTTGCACGCCTCATGGTGCGCCTATGCAGTGAGTACCAAAAAATATGCCCTCTGTTATTCCGCTCGGAGCGGATAGGAAGAAACCTTTTATAAACTTACTCTTTCTGGCCAGGTGGCCGTAATGGATGGTGATTCTCTCCATGAAACTCTCATCGGTGGCTCCAGGGAATATCGACTCCTCATCCAGCAGCCAGAGTAGCCCCTTCTGGTCCACATCCCTAAGGTCCATGTTGGAAGACCGCATCTTTGAACAGAGGAGAGATTACAAATCCTTGAAACTGAAACTGGCAGTTATAAATTTGGCCAACATGGGAAGGAAGAACAACGCATCTTGCTTGAGGTATCCACCTGATACGATGACCGGTTAAACTCAGACATACATTGTTAGCACTATGTCTTAGCACTGCGTTGTCTGGTTACTGTTTTCCCATAAAGGTCTTGGTAAGAAGAAAAATGCTACGGCAGAGTGTTTACAGATTGGAACGACCCGAACTAACAGTTGGAGATTCTGATATTTCAAGCTGGCAGGAATATTTCAACAAGACAAAATCAAATTCTACAGTCGTTTGTAAAAACCGAAACTAATCATCTGTCTGCAGCAAAGTTCTTACCAGACCCTGCTGTTTATCAAGGAGGTTGACCATGGCTTCTGGCGTGGTGTCTGCTTGCTCAAACTGACAGTCGATATTCTCCTGCAACCAAAAACCAGCGAGGCAAGATTAGATATATACACACAAAAAACACCACAATTTAACTCTGCAAGACTGCAAACTTTGCAAAACAATAATTCATTGATTCTGTGTGGGGTTTAGAGAAAAAAATCATACCTGGATAATAAAGGTTTTACATATGCATTCAGCTAGCCTTCACTGCTAGTATCTCTAAGCAACTGCCTTACCGAGCAGACTAAGCCAGAAACTAGTCACAAGCAATACACACTACTCCAAAAACTTGTAATTTTTTTCCAAGCAATGAGTGGGGTCTAGTTCTTTCATTCTTGTGTTTGTCTAGATGGTGGTCTCATTGGAATAAACGATTTAAAAATGTTTCAAAACATGAAATGCACATTGTCAGCAGTAACATATATACTTTACATTTTGGCTGGCAACCAGTGTTTTCACAAGTACGCTGTATTCACCTCAGGCCATGCTACATTTGTGAACTGTTTGCGACTGATTCCCATCCTATTTGTTTACTCTTTATCAGGTGGAACCCATAACCTTCTGTCAAAGATCCTGCCAGACCACCAAAGAAGATTCATAACTCTCCACTACGTGTTGTCCTGACCTGTGCGTATTTGTCCTGCTGCGCGGTGAACATGGCGTCATGGAACAGTAACTGCAGGCGTTCCTGTGCATAGTTCATGCAGAGGTCATGAAAGGAGGCCCCACCCGGCTGGCCGCAGGCTGTGGGGTTTTGAAATCCTGGGACATCCACGACCAAGATGGATGACACGGTCCGATACGAACTTGACAGGGCCCTTAATGAATAAAATATTTTGAAACGTTGAATACAAATCTAATGTTTTCGACTAGCCAATCACCATCACGCATGCTGGTTACAGTCAAGGCAAATGTTTTGTAGAAAGTTTGCACAGACAAATGCCATTCACTGTTTGAGTAAAGACTTAGAAATTCTGAAATTTTCAACCTATGTATTCCCACCAAGGGGTGCCACACCCTAGATTATTACAGGGATGCATTCGCCTGTCAAGAATACATACCACCTGCATGCAAGTCTCATTTACTAGTCACAGGAAATATTGCACAGAAAATTCTGGAATTTAAAACAAAACAACTTCACAGTAAGGGTTGCCATAGCCTAGATCAGCCTGGGGATACACTCACTTGTTTATCAGCGACACTACCGCGTTGACTAGTTCACCGTACAGCCCCACCATCATGCTCTCCAGGGCGTCCCGTGGCGTGGCCCCTTGCTCCGAGGGGTCGTTGACCACCGGTCTCAGGCTGCCTCGGGGGGCGTTACCCCCCAGGCGGGGGCTGAAGGTGTTCTTGGCAAGTTCCTCTAAGCTGATGCCCAGGAGGTGGGCGGCCTTCTGGGCTTCGGTGGGCTTGCGGAACTGGGCTTTGCTGCTCCCAGAGCCTGTTAACATGATCACAAGAGATGGTTGGTCAGTGACCAGTGCTAGGCTTTCCGATATAAAGCCATTGAGGTTTTTGGACAAAATGTAGCCGCACCTGAGTAATAAATCTCCTAAGATCCAAACACATGTAAGGAAAAAAAAATCCTCAACTTTGGAAAAATCCTGCGAAATCACAACTCTGCAGTCACTCTTGAAGGCCTTTTATCTCCGGGAGATGTTACGGTAAACATTTCAGTTTTGCTCTTCGCCACCGTAATTTCTTCCAACCAGCCAGCCGGCTGACCCCTCTGACAAGCTCGAAGAGACACCTACACTATTGAGCAGGAGGGTCGCAGGCTTGAGTCCCACTCAAGTAAGCTTGTTAATATTTTCCCCAAAACATGGAGCTCACAGGGCTTCATAAGTTATGCCGGGAAGGGAAAACCAAATAATCAGATTTTCATTACAGGTATAAAATCTCATATAAAAATTGATTGGTAGAAACCTCAATTGGGTTCATTTTACAATTCACTCCCAATACCTACGTTCCTGTGTATCTATTCTGAATACTAGATTACGGTCAATGAGCCAGTCTGGTATTCCAAACGTGCATGGCAAAATTGAAGCATGTCCAAGTTATTCAAGAACAGCAATACGCGCGCTCAAGGTCTGACCATATGCTGACACAAGCATGCTTTGTTTTCAAACGATCTTGCTTTTCTGAAATAAACTGGCTCCTTCTTAATACATAATGGGAATCGAAGTTCCAACTAGCCTTTGGTCGCTCCAGCTGCACCCAGATGAATGATGGCAGCTAAGACGCACCACAGCGCCTTACAGTGCTCGCTGGAGAAGCCCAACACACTGCAGGCATGCAGGACCTTATTCCAAGCTGTTGTGGTTGGTTGCTTCTCCTCCGACTAGGGGGGAAAAAATCCATTCAAAACTCTTTTCCAGAAGGTTTGTTAAGATTCACACTGTACATGCAATAAGCCTTTTGCAAGTTAAATTTGAATAAATCTGGTACACTGAGTTCTTTAAATTCACATGAACATAATGATTTGAATTCTCCATACTAAAGACACTGTTGCTATACCTTGTGATGCAGAGCAAGCTTTTGCTTATAGTTAAATAAGAGATGCTTCGCACCAATACACTGTTTGCAATGGATAAGAAGGGCACAAAGGAACCAGTCCATTCCAGAGATGGTGGTTGCTATGCAAAAGCTTGCCCCAAATCACGAGGTATAACAACAGTATATTTAGTCTGGGGAATTGTTACGTTTATGTGCAATCAGCTAACTCAGTGTACCAGATTTTATTCAAATTGAACTCGCAAAGACCTTATTATCCTTACATATATTAAGCCAAAATTAATGTTTGCTTTATATTTTAATTCTCACAGACTTTTTTAACACACTGGCCTGACAAACTTTGAGAAACAAGGAAGTTTCAACTACTGGGCAATTCCACGTGCAAGTGGGCAAACTGTTACTGACTTGATAACTAGCAAACAAAAAACTGTTAGGAGAAACTGAAAGTGGACTTCAAGGTGATGGTACTACTGATTATTTCCACTGTCTTCTTTTCAAATCCTCTCTTCATAAGGAATATCTTGGGAAATGAGGTTGGTAACAGTGTGACCGACTGTCCACTTTCGTATGGAGTTGCTCTTTTCTAAAATCAGGGCCTGAAGGAACAACTGAGGACCAAGACATACCCAACGCAGGACAGAGCTTGGAATTCAGTTATCAAAATGCTGTGACACTTTCACAGTTGGTCAAACTTTGGAGCTTGCTCGGCACTCCTCATTGTAAAGAGAAATATCAGGAGTGGTTCTGAAGACCAACTTACCCTCTGCAAGGGAGATATGTACACGTTATCTGGTGCTAAATGGTTCAGGAACAGCTCTTTCCTGCAATTTTACAAAAAAGAGAAAACAACACCAGAGTTCAGTGGACCTCATAAACTGGGAAGCCATTTTGGATCGTGTTCCCTGAATCTATCATATTCAATGAAAAGTGTCAGATGGGGTGGTGACAGACTTTTTGGGGTTCCAAGCCTCACTTTCAGTTTTTTAATGTGGTTAAAAAATTCAGACACAATTTATGTCAAGATTCTAAATTCTTCTGAAAGTAAACTGGCATTAAGTTGTAGTAAACTTTGATTTTTACTCTTGGGTTCCAACGATGAAAAGTTGACTTTACTTTCAATTGAAGATGGCTGACACATGACTTCTTCATTCATTCATTTTTTTTCACGTTTTTCACAAATTTTTCATTGGGTCTAAAGAGGGGCAGAGAAAACGCATATCCGCACTCCCTGAAACAAACAGAAATAAAGTAATTAATCTTCTAAATACATGTATAGCTCATTGAGAAATATCATTGTTTACACATGTATAAGAACCTCTGCTGGCAACCTTTTCCATGGTGCACTTAGCCTATGTTTCGTTGGCAACCATTCGTTAACCACTGGATGATTATGCCCGGGGACCAGGGATTCACTCATGGTCAACTAAACTTGATTCCAGTCTCTCTTGCAAGGAAGTCAGAGACTTACGTTAGTGTCTCGTCTGCACCGCCCATCAGGCTGTAGAAGATGTTAAAAGACCTCTCACTGGCTGGGCGCCTGACCACACGATACTTCTCCAAAACCAGGATCTGTACAGAGAGACATTAGGAAACACCATGAAAAGAGTCAGATCCACGTCCAGTCCACTGAAATTCCATCGGGCTTTCCTGCAATTTCTGCTTCATTTGACATTCTAATATGCCATATTGGAGACCAATTCAAACTCAAAGTTCTTATATCGTTACACAGGTTGTTCACGCTGAACTAGTTACCACAAAACCACCAACGCCAAAACAAAACTTAAAAAAAAAAATTGGCGATACCGAAAACTGCTCCTTAGAAAATCAGTGTACACATACATGAGCATGTAGCTGATTTACAATCATAAGCTATAGAGAAAGATGCATGTTATGCTTCTAAACACAAACTTTGCTTAGCAAATTTCTGTGCCCAGGGGATCCGTCTTTGCCATTGAGTCAATATTTTTTCCGTGCACAGTAATTTTTCAGCGTAGCTCCATGAAATTTACCCCTTGTGCAATTAAAGCTAAATGCAACGATCTTTACAAGCCACTTTGTCCATAACGTTTAACTTTTCTTTTTTCACACAGCAAAATATTAACAGCTACCCACGGTACATCAGAGTCAAAGAAATAAGGCAAACATAAATGCAAGAGTTGGGGATTTTGATCAGAAAAAGCCCTACTGAAGAATTTTTGTTTCTGAAACTGGGTTGCTGAACACGTTTGTGTTTTTGCAGTTCAGCTCCTTCGTCTGAGCCTTAGCTTTTGCAGAAGTTGAAGGGACAAAAAAGCCGTCTACCAGGTCACCCCTCCTTGGCCCAGTCTCCTAAGGAAGACCTATATAGCAGTGGTTTCCTGTTTACCTGCAGGGAGCCGGCGGCAATCTGTCCCATGTGGTCAAAGTCTAGGGAGAGGATCTGAGAACAGCGTGTGGCGCTGGTGTTCTGGACAGTTCGCGCGCCTCCAAAGGCATCCACCAGGGTAGCCACAGCCTGGATCTTGTCCACTGTTTGGGGGCAAAGGTCACAGACATTCAAAATGAGTGAGGGTAAAATGTAAAACCTAACCTTCAGTTTTGTGTAACCAGCCATGATTTCCATGCGATCTGTTTTGGCGGGTGAATTTGGGGTTGATTACAAACAGAATGGCAACTCCTGGAGAGATTCAGTAGTCATTTAAAACAGCTGAAGTTGCCCAAGCCTACTTTACATGTATGGTAGAGATCAGCTAGTATCATGTCCAACAGTTCATAGACACCACTGGAAACTTTCAGTTTATTTTGTTCGCTTATCCTCCTTCCTTTACCAAGAAATTGCAGCTCCATCATCTATCTTTGGCACCAGGCTTCAATTGCATGAGTTTAATCCTTTAAACTAAGATCCAGCAGATGAAACTCCATGTTCTTCTATGACAGGACTATTTAACTGACAATGTATGAGGCCAGGGTTTGAAGTATTTTTCCTTTGGTTCAAAACGTTAATTGATTGGAAATCATTGCAGAGCTTGAGACGAAGTCTCATAGAAGACGAAGCTGAGATGTGGTGGGAGAGAAAGGTTCCGGCGGTCAGTCACCTGTCACCATGTTGCTGACGGTCCCCGCCACCTGGGTTAGGTACTGCAGGGTGTGCCTCGCATTCCACGACTTCCCTCCCCCGCTCCGCCCCAGGAAGACTACTGACTGGTCCAGCTGGGTGGCCAGCATATTGCGGTAGGCCGTCTGCGCCGTGGCGTAGATGTGGGGTGGCATGTCCTCTGGCTTGCATCCCTTAAAGAGCTGGATGACCTGGAGAGATGGTAACAGGATGATATCGTAAGGCTTGGTGGGAGTAGAGTGTACTTTGGTGAAAATGCTGACACCTATCAATGCTTACAATTGTAGTTATTTTTGTAACGTTACATGCTGCAAACTTGATTAAACTAAGATTGGTCTGCTTTGGTGTTAGACAGGCCTCCAAATGACAGTTAACAGTTTTGGCCCGCTGATTAATGGAAATGCTAAAGGGGAAAGAAATGTACTCAGGTACAATGTCGCTTACATGCAATGATATTGACAGGTTGAAAGGGTCTCAACGGACAACATAAAGTAACATAAAACCTCAAGCACCTTTCAAGAATGATGTGGATGAGAAACGCATGTAGGAATGATCAACTCTTTCATTTTGGGGACCTTAAGTGCCTGGTGGGACTCTCTGATAGTCTGTGCCGAACTGTAAGAGAAAGGGGATGGCTACATTGCTAAGAAACTATTGTAATTCCCTTAGCATGCCTGTTAAGAGACTTCCTAAAATTCTCACAAATCTACCACTGTGCCGAAACCGAATTCCACATTCTTTTGACTTTAACAAGTTTCACAGCACCATATAACATAACAGCAGCTTTCTTCAGTCTTGCAAAACTCCAAATTCTTGTGATAGATTACGAAGGATCCGGAATTGAGATGGGACAAGCCAGGTTAAGAAACATACTTTATGTTGAGCATGAGGGAAAGTACTGGCATCACTTATTTACTCGCACTGAACTGTAACTGTGGAGACTTTTCACACCAAGACAAGCAAAGTGTCCAACGTTGTGTTCGAGTTTGTATCGCACCACAGTCATTTGTAAAAGTTTAAGACCACCTTGAATTTTATTGGTATTTCTGTCACTGGGTCTTCATTACACTGTCTCATTGAATGATTACTTAACATGATTTTACAGTGGTGCATAACATCAATGTAGTGCTATATACCCATTTGAATGAAATTTTTTGCAAAGGCAGGTCTTGTATGACATTTTGTCTGCAAGGCAACATGGGTAAAAAAAGCCAGCCAAAGCAATCACAAATAAGGGAGGGCACACTGAATATTAGACTGTTAACACGTCAAATCATGGAAATGTAGTCCAAAATGTCCAACCAAGGTACCAAGGTTACACATTGAAAACAAACATAAGTTGCCATGATCGATTGGTTTAAGTTTGGTTTTCCTTCAGGTTAATGCATTTTCTATGGGTGGTCCTAAACTTTTGCAAATGACTGTATTGGTTCATTGCTACAAGTATCAAATCCCTTTCTAGTTTCAAGAACCTGTGGAGCTTTGTACTGAAACCCCGCTGGGAAGTGTTAGTGACTAGTCCACACAGGTGGTCAGTAATTAATCACATCCATCCATAAGGCTCGTTAGTCACTCAGTCAGGGAAGCAGGTGAACATTTCATTCTTGGAGTGCTTGGGGCTTTGAAGTGTCATTAGTCACACACAGGATTCTTGATGGTGAATCCACAATGCAGGTCACAGGCAAAGTTGGTAGCAACAAGAAGTTTTCTTTTTCAGTGTTAGAGAAATGCATTCTGGAAACCGTGCCAACTTTGCAGGTACACATTTAGATTAAGATTAGATTATTTAAAAAGATCGGTGTAAGTGTATGCCCGTGTAACCCATTCCTGATCAGCAACAAGTTCAACAGAAAGCAGCTCTCAGTGCTGGGAGAAAACAAGAATTGACCGTTACATAAGAAGTGAGAACCACTGACGGATGACCTACATGTAATTACATCAGTAAAAATCTCCACTTTAATTTACAATTCAACCTGGAGTACATACAAATTACAAATGCAGTTCCAGCGTAGTCTGAAGATTTGACAAGGACAAGGTGGAAAACACTGATCATACCTGACTGCATGCTTGGGTGTGACTAGTGGAGAGTCGAAGCCAAGTGCATGGTACTTAATCAAAATCCTGCCATGAGACTCAAACTTATAAAATGCAAGTTCCAGGGCTCCCTGTGCCCATTAATATTACATCTTAATGAATAAATGTGCCTCCCAAACACAGCTTGCCTCTTCTGATAGGTCCAAAGTGTCTGATCCAGAATGATTATTACCAAGCACGGGCCAATTTCTTTCATCCCAAATATAGATTTATTTGAGCAAACATAACATCCAGAAAGCATTAAATTATAAAGATTATGTGAATTTAAAAGCTGTTATAAAAAAAATAATTAAATAAATAAAAAAAAACCTCTTGGAATGCGGCTTGAAAGATGATGCATAGCACAATGGCAGCCTGCATGTCCAAATTTCAGACTTGACTAAGATTGCTGAGGCCTTTTTAACATGATGACTGCCGCGCATAATTTCAAAGGGGTGTTCACATTTGCCAGGCATTGTACGCATGCGCGCATATTTAATAGGTGCCTTTCAGGTGTCTACTTGAACATGAGCATTTTACAGATGTATCTCCTCAACACTGCCAGCAGGGTATTTGTTGTGTTGCCAGTCTATTCAATTTACCTTACAACAGCCTTTCATTTCCAATGAGTATACTCACAGTGGCAGAATCCAGTACACCTGTTACAATGAATATACTCATAGTTGGCAGTGTGTTTAATGTTCTCAGCCAAAAGGTACCAGTATGCTTGGAAATAAAAGTTTGAAAAAGGGGTTTTTAACTAGTTCGCATATGTTTTAAACTAGTGAGGAGCCGGCCGCCAGTAATGGCCCCTGCCTTGGCTTGGACAATTATCAACGGACCACGATCCACCTTTTAAAGTACTAGTTTAAACCTGTACACGATCACACTTTTGTTCCTTTGTTAATGTTACAGCTTCAACAAGGTAAACAGAGGTAAATTTCATTCCATGGAAAAAGCAGGGCATCCTTCCTGACCTGAGGCCACATTGAGGTCGACTTAAGGTCAACGCAGAGGGCATTTATCAGATAACATTGATGAGTTTCCTGTTGGCATTGGACCACGGGAAGTACTATGAACCTTGGCGTCATCAAACAGACTGTCTGGCCTACAGACCAATGCCAGCAAAAAACCTGGTGGCTTGGCAGCATATTTGATTGCAAATTAATATTTCAGCCAGGCAGCAGATGCTGTAACCTGATTATTTCATGAGTAGCTACCGATAGGAGTCGTATTCATTAGGATGATTACATTCGTGCCAGTTTGGTTGGCATAAATGTGCGAGTAGCATATTGTAAGCAGGGTTTTTGTACTGATTGGCATTATAAAGGCAGGAAGGTTCAAGATGGGTTATACATGTACATGCATGAGGAAATTCTTTGCAGAGGACACTGCACATTTTTTCGGTGGGAAGTAAATGTAACACATGTAGTCATGAAATCAGGGGCCAATTTCATAGAGCTTCTTAAGCACAAAATCTGCTTAAGCGTGAAAAAACCTTGCTTAAAACACAAAGGTTACCAGCTCAAACTCTATCTAATTGTCACGCTAACCAAAAGACAGCTAAATATGATTCCAAAACAATATACATCACATGGAGTTTTGACTGGTTACCTGATTTATCAAGCATGGTTTTCTCTTGCGAGTTTTGGCTGGTGACCTGATTTATCAAGCGAGGTTTTCTCGTGCTTAAGCAAGTTTTGTGCTTAAGCAGCTCTTTGAAATTGGCCCCTGCTTGTGTCAACGTCACATGATTGCGGTGAGGGAAACGCTACCGTACCTGTGCATAAATAACGGTTATTCAAAAAAGAATGTTTTATTTTGAAAATGATTTGGAGGGAGATAAATGTTCATGCATATTCATGAGGGCTTAAAGTTGCTCAATTTAGATTTTTTTATGGTAGAATAAGGCAAATCATCAGCGACTGGACACGCATTTGCAGGATGATGGATTGAATTTGAGAGGCTAGTGAGGGGATCATTACAAAATATTGAACTTCCCCCTTGTTATAAAGCCTAGCATTGGAATTGCAAGAGGATGGTACATTTATGGTAGGAGTTCCAAAGTGAAAAAATTTGAAGATTTTCCAGGGGAAAATAATCAGCCCATGACCGCACCCACGAGAAGCCTCATTCAAATCTGCCATCTCCAGGAATTGGCTATTTATGGGATTCCAGCTGAAAAGACCTTCCCAAGAGACTTATCAAGACTCAACCAACAATTCCCCCCTCTCTTCAATCGCACATCCACGCTCTTTTCGGCCTTCCCTGAGCCAGGAATGATGGAGTAAGTCTCCAACTCTTTCATCAACATGCCTCTGGGATCAGACAATTTTAGACCACCCCCCCATTTGATCATCGTGAGTCACGGTGATCAAAATAGCTCCCCAGTTGCCTGGTGCCATCTTACAGCTCACTCTTGAGGATTTGAACAGCGAGGTAAGACTAAAACTGTCTGTCCACTGCAACAATCGCCATGTGCCGTACAAATATATTCACCGGTTCCCATCAGCAACCCTGTGGTACAGGCTCAGGTACCAATGAACGTCACATCCTCAGCACGTGCCTAACATTCTGTAAACCACTTCCTTCGTGGTTGGAACAGAGCCACGGCACATGATTCTCTGTATTACTCCCTTGGGCCCTACTTAAAGTAAACACGTTCGGATGAAAGGAACACATTATTTGTACAGCCTGAAATGAGGGCACTAGCTCTCCTAGACATTTCGATCGGGACATTCAAAGGCCACCAATTTTTGCTCAATGTGTCCCATCACCAAACAGCCTCATGGGATAAACTCAGGACTCCGGTAAACATTCCTCCAGTCCAAAAATACTAAAGATATGATCCTAAAACGGAGCTCACTGGAGGACTTTTGCTGAGTTTGTCTTTCCTGGTGTTTGCTCCATGTCCATGCAGACTGCGTTTACTGGGACACTATGGGTTGTACAACATCTATCCTTGACGTTCATCACAAGGTTAGATGACCAAGATGTTTCCTTTGTTTCAATGACACAGATGGCGTATCATGCACAAAATAATTCAAGGTGAAACATGTGCTGTGGTGTGAAGTACATCCTTGTACAGACACATGCAAATTGGTTAATACAGCCTCCGATGAAAATGTTAACGGTTCCGATCTACTCTGAAAATACAGAATAAATGAACTATTTGTATGGTATTCACAAAATCTGGCTACTGACTAGTAACGTACATGTATTCATGATACAAACAATATTTTCGAGTCAACCGTATTCTTAAGGCCTCTAAGTACTTTCAGAAATCTGTGCAAATTTTGTTCCATCATACAATACAATTTACACACCCAGAAGAATTTTTACACAGCAACAGAGAGAGTAACCAATATTGGAAACTTCATTTTAGTTTTGGGGGATTTTTTTAACTGGGACTTTTCAAGAACTATTACCCATTTTTAACACTCTGTCGCAAAGGACGGCAAACTTGGCCAACTCATGGCTCAACTTGATTGTGCAAAATGCTGCTGGCATTTTCCCTACTTTCCATACCCAATCTCCTGCAGAGGGCGGAACGTGTATGTATGCAAGTTCGGAATAAGCCCCATCCCCCCCTAACCTTTTTCCTAGCCACAGTTGCCTTTTATGCCTCCACAACTGACAACAACTCACAAAGGGGCAGTGGGAAGGGGGAAAAAAGGTCCCTCCATCCTGACAAATCCAATGTAAACAAGAACCTTGACACTTGAACTTTCCTGGGATTTCTAGAAAAGCTGTTGACACTGGGCCAAAGCTGATAAACTTGTCAGGCATGACAGGAATGCTAGATTTGAAGAAATGAAAGTAATGACAATAACAGGGGTGCTTATAATCACGTTTCTACAAAAACATGAAAAAAAAGAGAGGGAAAAGCTTCATACAAACATTTTTAAGCAGCTAGGTAGAAACAGTGATGAATTCTTCAAACAAATTTTTAATCAGACATAGTAATTTTAAAAAAAGTGACAATTGCATATTTAAGTTTTATTAAATTGGACTGAGTTCATTTCTTTTATCTTTGTATGGCACAGCTATTGTGTTAAAAAAGCAAAAAAGTGAGTTGAAACAATTGTGAGAGCATTTGATTTCCTAGCTGCAGAAAAAACTACGGTAAGTTCTTCGAAGAATTCCTCTGTAACCATATCAAATTAGATTTCAGTGCTATCGCTCGGAGTGCAATTCCCAAAAGTCCACGAAGGAAGAACAATTCAAAATTATGAAAAAGGAACGAAGAATAAGCCTAAACCGACTGTGGCAATAACACGTACATCAGGAATGTGCTCCTGAATTTTCACATCAAATCTCAATTTTGGAAATCCCTCCGACAGTCACCACCACAGATGGCACAAATATACACAGAATGTGGTTTCACTATTACTGTCCTCCAGCAAGACTTTCTGCCAACACATTGGGTAAATCCCACTGCCAGGGGTTGGCACACTATGTTACTGATACATATCCCACCCTCTCCCAATGAATTTGGATTTATGCACAGGCAAATAAGGTTAGCTGGAAACTTGGGCCTCAGCGCATTATTTTCACTCCGACGCCCAGCAAGGATTCATTAGATTACAACTTTGTCTGGCCGCAGAAAAAAATGGTACACCAAAATTACTAATAAAAAAATAAACATGCTTGCCACGCACACAAATCATACACAATAACATTACACATACAATAACATACATGTACCACCACTGTAGATGAACGAATTACAATGTAAGTATTTCCTTTTTGACAGTGCATTGACAAAAAATCTCTCCAGACACGCATGTACATCAGTGAACTTCAGACGGGCTTTTTATGGTGTTCACACGTACAGCTACATGTACAATAATAGACCTATAAAATGACGCATGGAAACATACACTACATGTACTTGTCAGTTGATGTGAAGACTCCACATTCATTTGTGTACATTACTTGGCCCTTGTACTTTCCTTGTTTGCAGATATGGCTTAAATGTGGACTCACAAGCAATAGGAGAGAGATGCAACACTGCCCTCAATGGATCGGCGCTGAATTCATCAGCAAATACAACACTCCAGTTAACCGAAAAGCTTCCAGTGTCTTTATTACTAATGTGTAATAAAAACATGCATCATTATACTGGTATGTTAGTTTTTCATATTGAGGCATTGAAGGAATATTTTACAGTGGGTTCATAAAAACAAATCATCATGTAAATCGTACATTTACCAAGAAAAAGAAACGATGGAGTTTTGCAAACTAAACACGTGTATCCAACAAGTCCAGGAATAGTGCAAATAAACAGAACATGTTAGCTCTTGAAAAGAAATACTTTATCTTGAAGATCCAAAAAACATATGTACCGGTACCACACTACATGTAGGCTGGACAAAAAAAAATTAATTTTGTGGAAGAGCAAAAGATACATGTTAATGTTACGAAATGTTATGTCACAATCACACACAAATATTCAGCAATGGGGAGGGGCTACTTACTGCTGTGGCATGCTGCATATCCCAGAAGCAGTGTAGGAGGGGGGAGCCAGGGTCAAAGGTCGAGGGTCATGGGGATGAGATGGGAAGGAGCAGGGAAGTGGTAGCAAGAGAGAAAACACTGGATCGTTAAAATCTTTGGTACAGTCTTCATGGCTGGGTTTTGTTCCAGCTTTCTAGAAATGTCCTGGGTGATCAGATTTACATAAGGTGGGTTTGAACAGAATTTTTCAAGCCTTTTATGGGTTCCCCTCAAGTTTACCATAACCAGCCCAAATGTTACTTGTATGGTTAATGGGGTTGTCTGTGATAACCAAACACCAATATAGTGGTCTGTTTTCACCATGCTACAACAGGTCAAAGGGCGTGGACCTTTAAACCGATCTCAAGGTCACCTGGGAGAGAAAAATTGACAGCTGTGTGATAACCAGACATTTCTGACCTGCCAACATTCATAACATTGCTGGGGCTGGCTGTGAATGCAGGTTATACACAGCCTGGCAGAGTGTTGACTCATTTAGGAGTAGACACAATGTACATAAACTGCCCTGCCCTGTCAAGCTGGTATTGTATTCACAGTGTGCAATGTGCATGCATGTACATGTACATGTACTGGTATGCATGTACATGTATGTATACTGTATATATATGCTGAAGTGCATAAAAACAATGGGCAATGCTACACATCCACGTGTAAATGTCCAGGCTTGATTCAAAATGTACAAGTACTCATGTATTTTATGCATACGTGTTAACTGTACATGTAGGCTTATGTGTACATGTAGAGCAATACTGTACAGGTATACAGTGCACATGTACCTGTATATATCTACATGTACATGTTCACATGTAAGTACCATATACATGTATGCACTCTCACGTCTGCAGACATCACTGTGTACACATGTTCCTTCACAGGGATGCCATGTTTAAGAATGCTGAATGGCAGTCGATGAAAATTTTTGTCCCAATAAGGAAATTTAGAGAAATTGAGAAGCATACAAACTTACGCTTGTTTAATTACATCCAGTGTCTTGACTGAGATGTAAAGTGAGAGTATTGGATAAACTTGGCACTCATGAAGTAACTTTGCTTTGATGGGACAGACTGTTTACTTGATTGCAGTTTTGAAGAATGGCACGGGTGAAAAATTCAAAGCAGACTCGGAGATTGATGAGGCACCAACTAACGCCTGTGTTGGTTTTCCACCGATTGGACAAATCTCTTCAACACCAGGCCAGCCACACCACAAAGGGAAATTATCAGCAGATGTGTGAACACTTAACAGAGGAACTGCACCAGGATGAATAAATGTTATTGTAGAATGTTTATTGACTCTGACAGCTCTGTTATCATTCATCTTTATCCATTATCCATGTAATGGATAAGTTTGAATAATTGAATTTATTTTTCTGGTGTATATTTCATAAAAGCCTGCGTGTACCATGTACATATACATGTCTGTATAGCACGACGCACACACTGGGTAAGTAAACAAATGTAAATCGTTCAATTCTCTATCTGACAAATGTAATTTGCTCTCTCGAGAAGCTTGTACACAAGGCCAGTAAGTTACTGTCAAATCTTTACG
>NW_028257856.1:0-33071 GCF_054643075.1 Acanthaster planci | reverse complement strand
ATGCCCATAAAGTGTATTACGTTTGCCTGGTAAATTTCGTTTGGTTGAAAAAATGTATTTTGTACTTTCCGAATATCTTTCAGGGTTCCCATGGTCATGGTAAATCTTTGGAAAAAGTTGTCCTGGAAAGTCATGGAAAATTTGAGGGAAAAGAGTGTCCTGCAGTCCCATTGTTGGAAGGAAAATGTCATGGAAAGGTCATGGAAATCAAGATCATGCAAGGGTTATTTTCGGTGGGCCGCTTACAGTGTGATTACGGAATAATGATGAATTTGCAGGCTACATGTATATACCCTGTTCTTATCAGTATAGTAATGGCTATGGCAGTCTTCCAGTTCATAATACAAAACCACTTTTCCCTGCAGAATGACGTGAAATGTTATGGAAATTGTCATGCTTTCGTCCTGGAAAGTCCTGGAAAAGTCATTAATTGGGTTTTCAGATTCCCACGCGAGCCTTGTCTTTGCTTTAATAGCTCCATGCATTCATCTGAATGCACGCATTCACATGCACGGCATAGAGAAACAGCATTAAATTGTGTTTAAGCCACAGTAATATTTTGCACTGTTACCGCTGAAGGCAAAGTTAAGTTGGCCTATCTACAGTATCCAGTAAAGCAGTGGAGTACATTGTAGCTCTGGTTCCTCTTTACAGTTTATTTTCAATTTGTGAGCAACATATCATGGTTACACTAACACAGGGCTTCACTGACTTCTTTGACATGCCAAAACGATTCCTTTTACAATGTTGATCAATATTTGTGCCATGTTATTTTCAGGCATGCAACTTTTCCTCTGATCAGCTGATTTTCTTGTTTTTCACTTCACACTCATGCCACTGAAAATTGAAAAATCCTGTAAAAAGTATTGTAAAGACTGGAGTTTCCTTTTTTTGGTCAAAGTCCCAGTTGCATGCCTCTGTTAAAAACCCTCCTTTGGTTTTACGGCACAAATATGCACGAGTGCCCACAGTCACTCTCTTGCATGTGTTTTCTATATGGAACACAAACATGCACAGGTTCAGTGGGTACACAGTAGGTTGCCAGCACAAAGTGACCCAGGGTCTTTCGTGCAGTCCCCTTCACTGCATTTGGTTTACTGCACAGTTATGCACATGAAACAGTGAAGCACAGTTGTTGGGCAGTACAAAAGTGCAATCTGATATTCCTGTGTGGGACTGTTGGTGCAGTGCACAACACGACACAACTGTGCTTCCCTTGAGGGTGTTTACCGAGTGACACAAAGAGTGACTTCAGCATAGGAGGGTTTTAAGGCAGCTTTATCTTTTAAGTAAGTTCGAGAACTGACAATAGGATAATCAGTGACTTGCATCTGCATTCTGCACACCATGAAACAAGAGAAAATTCAGTGAAGCCTCTTGCCAATGTTTCAGCTGAAACTTTGTTAATAATAAATGGAAAGATTTGGAATGGCGCCCTCAAGTAGTCAATAGAAGCCAGTTTGTTTTTCTCCATGCGTCCTTGTATGCATGACCTGTATGTATACCTGGGTGCACACACTGTGTGCACCTGGGAAGTGTCAGTTAGCTCCTCTTGCATACATACATAAATCAGTTCCATGCATATGCATGCCGTGGGAGAAGTGCCAAGAGTGGCAAATGTCTCGTTATTCATTAAGCTGTTCCTTCTCAGCTGTCGCGTGGCTGCCGGCATCCGACAAGCCTAAAAACAGCCATCAATTAGCATACAGACCAGGCTGAGGCGGAGATATTGCATTTTACATTGTGCAGGCTAGAGCACTGGCATTATTTACCGTGGGCTACGAAAGAAGTATGTTTCTGTTGCTCCATATGGAAAGGGAAGACATAGTCCTTGCATTCTCTCTTTTCAGTCTGAATTTGCAATCTTTACAGCCTAAATTTCAAGAAAATTGGTCTTGCTTTCAAAAATGAGGCTGTTCATAGTTTTCACATTTTTTGGCAAATTTTGTTATTTTTGTTGTTTGATATAATTGAAATGCCTTGGGAAGGATTTTTCGTAGGTGTACATGTAAGTCACTAACTTTCATGGCTCAGTGGTGATGGGTAAATTAGGGAGCATGATTGAAGGGCAACTGTGTAAAAATGTAAGAGCACAAGATCCCAGTTTTCAACCAAGAACAAAATGTTGACTAGAATGCAATCCATGCATTCAATTTTGTTTTCTATCAGCACGATGGTGATGAGTATGGTACAAATTAGTCCAAGTTAACCGCGCTGAAGCATTGAAGTTTTTTTTTCCATTGCATTCAGCTCTGTGCGCTCAGGTTCAGGTTGAATCAAACTTTGCATTTAGCAGGGTGCCATAGTTGCCAATTCCAGTTAGGACTGACGCAGTTTCATTGAATCAATTTTTGATATCGCTGTTCCACGATTCACACATACCGAAATTGTCTTTTCAGTGGCAATCTAGCCATCCTCTAGAACAGCAGCATACATCTGTGTTAAAGCCAGGATAATTAAAATCTCATTTGGAAGATGCTTTTCCCCAAGATGTGTGACGCACATATGCACAAGTGCAGACAACTAATAGCACAGAATCTGAAGGCGCGAGGAGCTTTGATTGCATTGTGTGTGAGAAAATCCTCCCCCACTCTTCAAACATGCCTGAGCATCTGCGATGGAAAAAAGGGAAAACCTGTGAATTAAATTCCACCCTGCTGGTGAGAAATTGCCATGGTTGAGCCCACACATGTTGGAATAGAATTGATGGCAGGATTTCTTTGACAACCACAGCCTTTAGGCACAGAAAAGTGGCTGTTTTGTGTTTCTGATTTTTTTCCTATAGAGGCTGTAGTAGATCAATGATTAATCCAAGATTATTTCCACCATATAAAATCAATGATGAAAAACTATCATTATCAAGACTAATTGCATTCTTGCCTACATATGTATGTTTGTTTTTTATGGGGAGGGGAAACAGTAATGTTTGTCAATGAGGATATTAGAACTAATCCTTTTAATCAATCCAGATTTATTTCAAATGCAATTTGTTTAGTTGAATGAGACTGGGGGAAAATTAACAATGCAGTTTCTTTTGAATTCATTCAAATTCACCTTGGGTTTCATTTCACAGAAATTCACAAATGAGCCAGTTTACTCCTGTGCGGTGACACACCTCGCTGCTCGCTATTTAACCTCCCCTCTCACCAGTGGAATTGTCTTCCGACAACAGCCAATGAACCTACTCTTCATCCAGACAGTCTATAAATAGCTCACTGGAGTGAGGAACATAATGCTTGTGTATACTCAGTATACCGATTGGGAGAGGGGATCGCAGCCAATTATGTACTGTTGTTGACGAACCAGCTGATGTCGTTACCATGCCAGTCCTGTTTGACAATGTATTTTATTTCTACACTCCGGATATCCTGTGTATATCATCAATATAATATTTCATGCTAATTAGCCTTTGAAAGTTGCTAATTTTTTCTTTAGTTTCCTTGTGTGTTCCGATGGTCAGGGAGCTTCATTGTGTATATATGCCCATGCATGCGTAAATTTGTTTCACATATCAAAATCCTATACTCACTTTTGACTAAGTTTCTTGCAGCAATGTGTTCCAAATATTATAATTCGCTGTTTTAACTCTTTCTTTATTTTCTTTTCTGGCTACTTACATGTACATGTATCTCTCCACATTCAATATTTATACTGTTACTGTACATATCTGTATTTATAGGAGCCAGAATGTATGAGTCCATGTGGTCACACACATGTAGAGTAACCTAACATATAACCTGTAAAATACTGTGCACATTTTGTGGGGAGCCTTATGGTTACCATGCCATTATTTTTGATTGCCAAATCCACCACCTGGTTTGATAGAATTGTCAAGGATTTCTCAGTTCTTACTTGATACATTGTTACTTTATGCAAGGCTTGCACCAAGAAATTTTTTAAAAATGCTGTGCTACTTTTGGCTTGGAAGAATCCTCATAAAAATAGGGATAAGGCAGTCAGCTGCAGTCCTAGCAATAACATGAGTAAGCCAATAAGTGAAATTAATTGATGCATTATGGCTCTGCTGGATCATTTCAGACCTGAAAAGAGGTCTTGCATGTATATTAGATAAGGTTAATCGCAGATGCATGTACGTACACACATGTACATGTATATGAATTAAATGTGGGTAAAGTCCAAACTGAAACAAGCTGTTTTCTGTCAAATAAGTTGACATTAATTTTTAAGAAAGGCTTAAATTTCCAATCTTCTTGGAACTTGGATGAATGCTGTTTTTGGTAGATATTAGAAGTGGATGTTGGTGCATTGTTAATGAGCAAAGCTTTTATTGCGGGTTGGTGTGCATACGGGTACATTGTCGAATTTCACAGAAACAACTGCGTTAACTTGGATTTACATTGTTTTCAGCTAAAGAACAAAGACACAATGCTCATTCCATAAATGTGTATGAAGTTTACATGAGGATGGTTTAGTCCCTAGCCTCTTGGTCAGGTTGAATAATAGATGACGTCAGAAGCCCCTCACATCACGCCTGGTTAATGAGGCTTGGCAGGCTTCCCTGTTATAGCTTTGCCTGAGATTAAGGAGCATTTTTTTTGGAGCTCACGCCATCGCTTGGTTTCCCATATTATTACTGGGATTTTGTCCATTTCAAACCAACAAAGTTTGTTTATTTGCACCGTCGGAAAATTTAGTCGTTTCAATGTGTGTTTTATTCCTATACATGTACTTCCAAAATGGTCTGTCTGGAGAGCTGCTTCTGGTCCATGTATGGTACATGTACATGTATGACTATGTGACTATAATATCTGGTCATGGTGAAAACTAATGGTTCAGATTTCAGCTGCATGTGAATCTAATATGTTTTCCATAATCTGTTTTTTTCCTTCTCATTTTACACATCACTAACCATTCTAATATAACTGTCCCAGATTCTCCTCTGCTCTCATGTTACATTGCCAAGTGCACAGCGCCCACGGTGGCAGTGTCCCGTCCTGAGGAAGTGACCTCTCAATATTCATGGGCACGTCATCGTGCCGCATGCTACGATGCATTGATCCCAGTTGGTCACAAACCACAAGACACTGTGTTTCAATATGGTCTCACATATTATCATAACATATAGTCTCTTCTCGAAATCACTGATCACATTTTGGCATTGGCATTGCCTCTTTATTAGAAAACCTCTGAAAAATATTCATTGTGTAGATTGTTAAGGAGCTAGGCTACCAAGCATGGGTATTGTGGAGGAGAGGATTAGGGAACCGGGGGGGGGTGGACGAATGGGAGAATTCTAAAAAGGAAAGGAGAGGACATGAGGTTTACAGGTTTACATCACCAGTTCCGTTAAAATGCCCTAGTATTGATCCCCCTCAGATGTTAATTGATAGTTTGTCAGTCTGCACAGTTGAGTACTTTGCCTGCCTCAGAGTTAAAGTCCCTTGTCTTCATGATGCCCCTGCTTCCAGGACAATGGACTATGATTTTATTTTGATTTGTCATGACATTTGAATTACATTCCTTTCCATCATTTCACAGAGAGATTTTTGTCATGAGCTTGGCATTTGAATCCTTTTAATTGTAATTTTACTGAAATTCTTATATGCATTGGCATTTGTCCCCTGCCCTGCCAACTGCGGCAATGGGAAGTTTCGGTAACGTTTATGCCAAAAAGTGAGTCACCTAGTGGGCATCCGTAGAATGGCATCACATTTGTTTGATTGCATAGGGTGACAAATCCAAATCAGATGTAATGTACTTCATATGCTGTCTCACATTCCTGTTACATCATAAAGCTTTCTTGGTAAATAAACATTGAGGAATTCCTGATCCTGTGTTTAATGCGTATGCATACGCGCATGTATGTTCATGAGCACGACGACAACATCAAATTTAATGTTGATCTTGGTGGTGTTGGCAGGTACATGTACATTTAATGACTGCTGGCATGCCAATGCAGTCCAGCCCGGCCATCACCCGAAGACTCAGAATTGTCATTGGTAATTCATTCACGGGAGATGGGAACGTTTAACACATTAGCGCCATGCAATTAGTTGAGGCAATGTCCGTGGCGAGCTGGAAGGGGGGGGGGTTGAGGATCTGCAGGGAGGCAGTTAAAAAGGAGGCAGTTGTGGCCGTCTGCACACGGTGTGTCTGGTGTGAATGCTGTGGTGATTGCCCACAGATCCGAAATGCATGGAGGAAGCTTAATGAGAAATGTCACCAGGGATATTGTTGCTGCATCTTTCATGAGATACCCTTCCTCTTTCTGGATTTCCTGAAGCCACTTTAGTCTTTTTGTGACTGAGGGCATCATTGAACCAGATTTTCATGTTTTCTTCCCCTTTGTATTGTTTGTTTTACCGTCACCATAATCATACTCTTGTTGTGATCCTCACTCTTTTGAGATAATTCATTTGATGTCTCAATTGTCAATGCTTTGTTTAACAGTCACCACTATCGTTTCGTCATTTCTGTCATTATCATCACCTTGGTCATTGTCACAACCCATTGTTGCTTTGGTTGTCACTGTCTTTGCGATAACTTTCATCCACACATTTGTCACTTTCACCTCACAATCATCACCGCAGCCACATCAGAGCCACATCTTCTCTTCGCCCTCACCACATCCTCGTTGCACAATTATTAGCAAATGATCACCATCTTCAGTCTTCCACCATAATGGCATTGCCTTTACATTCAACAGCATCAACCATCCCTTTTTAATAAACAGCACCGCTTCCACATCCCCATTACTACCTAAATCCAGGTAGCAAGTATGACCCATTTCAATTTTCATTACTCGTAAAACATTCATGATTGATATCCATGCCATCCTCATTTTCACAGCGATCACTATCATCCAGACTCATAACTGGAGATAGTAATTAGGCCATTGGGGGGGGGGGGAAGTTTACCAGCCAGGACTTTTGAAGAAAGGGAGGATGAGGCCATTTTATTTCTTTTCTTTTCTCATTCCTTTTTTTTTTATGATGGCAATTTTCTGCCAAAGTCGATAAATGGATTTTCTGGACTGCACTGTTTGTATCAAGGAATGATCACCCTAATCCACAGGCTTTGAACAAGCAAGTGTAGCTACATATTTTATTCTAAATAAAAAGATAAAACACATTGCAGATTTAAAAAAGATAAAAGAAAAAAGGAGATACTGTAGATAGAGAAGCAGGGATGCATTCGGGATGAGAAAGTAATTGTCACTTGGCCAAATGTGTGCAAGAAGTTGTGCAGTTCTATTTCCCTGAAGTCACTGTAATTTTGTTAAAATCCAATCATTTGTTATGATCACGTTAATATCTCAACCACTGTGTCACGATTGCCATCTCGATTACCTTTTTTTTCTTCAGACGGGTCCATCTTAGGATAGATCACCCTTCTGTTATTCCAAATGTCACCTTTATGTTTTGGCAATAACCCAGAGCAGGCTGGCCAATTTTGAAAATGTCAATGAGATTACCATCGCAGCACAATGATGTACATGTACATTCAGGGCTTCACATCATGCCCTGCAATTACACCTACCAGTAGCCGGGAGATGTTTGCTCGGTGATATAAATACAGCCCCATGAAGATATGTTGTCATTTGTGTGCCAGAAGTCAATGCCTGGGCCATGCGATTGTGTAATAGTGGACAGTTAATTACGCCAAAGCCACTTGACAGAGGGCACACTTTTGTGAAATTGAACGTGGTTAATACTGTTTTCTTGACGGGTGTGGTACATATATGTCTCCAAGCTAGATTGAACTTACAGATTGGGAAGAGAAATGAAAAATTAACACGCAGTAAAAAAAAAAAAACTCGCTACAGCATCAAAATGTAAGTGAAGGAGAAAAGACCATGCACCAAGTATTTACAAAATGATGTGTTTTGGAACCTTGGCACCAACAGCCATGTACAAAAGCAAACTGCGAGTAACTCTGTTTATGAGGGGACATTCAGTGTATACATTCATGTTTGTATACTGAAGTAAAGTTGTATAAATTAAGCTGTAGTGTGATGGTCACAGTGAGAAACAGGAGTTGAGGCCGGCTGTTTTGCATGGCGGCAGACATTTATGTGCACACTTTTGTGCAATTTGTCAGCAGTGTGCAACACATCATACAGCACATTGTGTATGAAAAATAAAGATCAGCTGTTGCACCCTTGATGGGGCTTTGTTTTTTTTTTTTTTTAAGAAAACAGGATTTAATATTGCCTGCCCATAGGATGGTTCATGACTAAATTTGCACAAAGCTTAATTTGGAGTAGTTTTTGCTGGCTTTTTTTTCTAAAGTCAATACGAAAAGAGCACCTGCACCCGATGTGAACATTCAGTAGAAAAATGTCCCCAAGCTAGGGACACCTTACTAATTGCATGAGTCCCGTTCAACTGCAAAAGAGAGCCCATGGAGTACACATTTACACAATGAAAATTACAAGTCTTGTCTAATCTGTGCATACATGAAAGTAGTTGTGGGGGCGACTCATTGTGGGGGCCAAAAATGTCAATAGGACAAATTTTTGTCCTCACCAACTTGACCTGGGTCCTGATTTTTCTAGTAAAAGAAATTGTCTTGTCAACTGTACAGTGAAGATTGCCTTTGTGCATAGGGCCTCGGGGCAGTGTTCTGTCATTAGGTAAATTACATGTACATTGGAGTGATGGGAATTTTCTGCTGTCCACACAAGTTTTTTGGTCTTCACAACATTGGTGTAATGAGGATTGTATGTCCCCACAATTGTGAAGTAAGTATGGGTGCCCATGCCGTGTGCTGCACCAAGGGAGATTGTTGTTTAGTAAAAAGAAGATCACTCTCTGTTGTTCATTGGTGGAGTCAACTTGCTCCATGCAGGAACAAGAGATGCTCTGCTTTTATATGTACATGTACAAGCACCACCTCAATGATACAAAACCACTGTGGAAATGCACATGTTCAGATTAAAACATGGTGAGAATGTGTAATCAGTATTTTTTTTTTAATTTATGCAACCTTTGTGTGTACCATTTGCAAAGCTTTTTCATTTGCATTTATTTCATTTATTTATTCGCCAGATGAAAGGACATGCCAAAATACGCAAATTACACACAAGAGGCACACCTAAAAACATCGAAATACATTACATGAGAGATATAAATAATTGCACAGTAACTAAAATACCAGAAAAACACCTCACCAGCCAGACTGCTCTAGCAAGCTATCAACACAGCACAAACACGCAACTACCAACCTTCAAATGCAACACAGCAATACTCACACTCTCTCACACATCCTGGTCATGTCCATGAAGGACAGCACCAACAACCTCTACACACATATACAGACAAACAAAAACATACAAACTGGGAGAACCTCTTGCAGGGATAACCAAAACAGTGACAGAGTCACTTTTAAAGTGGCTAAGCCTAAAATTCCCTATGAAACACAACAAGGACAACCCAAGCAAGAAAGCAGTGGTGTTGCTTCTCTCTCATGGAGAAGACAGGAAAAAGAGGAAAAGGAAACCAAAAGAAAAAAGAATATTATAATTATATTATGCTATTTAAAAGCTTTCTTTTCTTGTTAAACCTTGAAATACTAAAAAAAAAGTTGATCAAACAAGGCTGAGAACAATCAAAAGCAGCAAATTTATAACCATCAGTGAGAGCATGCATATGAGAGAATTCAAAGTACCAAATATGACGTGACGTGAATCAGCAGAAAAAAGAGTGAACCTCAAATACCAAAAGGCACTTGGAAACAAAAAAGATGGCAAAATACCAATAGGTAAGTTGACATTTTTTTCCACCACTCAGTCTCTTCTTAGCTAGCGAGGGAATGCATCTATTCAAAATGGATAGGGGAATGACTCGGCATTTTTCCTTACTATACACCCAGTGCGCAATGTTTTTTCTCATCTCTGTTGTGGATATGCTGGCATGAATGTCAGTTTCAAGTGTCTTTGGCCATGGTTATGATGTCTGCAGAATGTCTGAATTAGCCAGCACTTGTCCGCCAGCACTTTTTTTTTCTGTTAGCACTTTCAGTAGACTTTGTTTGATATGATTATGCAAAGTGGTCGGAAGTTGGGGATGTGTGTTGCTGGTATGCGTGGTCCCTCATTTCCTGGCTAACAAAGCAGCCACCTATCGACTTACCGTACTGCCGATCATTTTTCTGTGTTAGTGGAAAGTCAGTTGGATAAACGGAATTCCCCATTTGACCTGGAACTGGGTTTCCGGAACTGACACTGAAAAATGTGGGTTAGAAAGTCAAAAGGGATTTCTTTTTTCTCACAAAAATGAAGGATTAGTGCACAAAGAGCTGAAATTCCAATCTGAGTCAAAGCTCATGACCTGGGCCACTGCAGAAAATGCCAAGTCATTCTTGTCGCACTCTTGGTAGACTACATTGATGGCATTACCTTAACTATCCATATGTTAGCCTTAGCTGTCCATACTGGTAATTGTCCTGCATATATTATTCATAACGTTTTTCCGCTTATTATTCATAAACGTTTTCCCTCTTGCACAAAAACTGGTGGCTCAGTTGCAGTCTGTATTGGTCATACATCAGTTGTACCAGTTTGGTAATATCTTTTGTCGGTGCATCAAATAAATGCACGAGGCATGAAAATTTATATGCCTACCTTTTTCCAAAGGTTCAGCACAAATATACATCATTATTAGACGGGTAGCCCAAATGTGAATATTTGGGTACAAGTGCACTGTTGGTTTTTCCAGATGTGGTTTCTTAATGAAACCCTTGAAAATGGAGTTTTGTTTTCACTTGTCAGTTTTTGTTTTGCTAATCTGAGGATGTTTTGGCGCCTTTTTGGATTGTATTAAAATAAGTACATGTCTTTTCACATTCGCATTACCCTGTGATTTGTGGTGAAAATGTGTTGTTCGTCGTTCAGTCCTCAAGGCTTTGTTGATTGTGCACAAAAAACTGCCTGAATTTTATATTTGCTGGCCTAAATTTTCTGTTTCTTTGCTGATTCGTTGTTGTGTAATGAAATTACAGTTAGCCAACAAGCAGTCTTAAAATTTGTTCAACAGTAAGAAACTTTGAGGTTCACAGTTCAAACACAAAAACCTATAAAATCATGGATGCCTTCCCAGAATGACATCACAGCAAACATTTCAAAAAGTGCACATTTTACTACAGTTTACCAACAGTTGCAACAACAGCTCCATTGAAGAGAAGTAGGAAGTTGCAGAAAAAGTGTGTAATGAGAAAATCCATAATTTGGACTCTTTAAAAAAAATGGCGATTGAACTAGCTCCTCATGAGGTTGGAATACAAGTTAGTGTCTGAGGAGAAAATAGAGGAGAAAGGTAACATGGAAACCTTAAAACTCAGGGATGCAAGAAATACCAACAGAAAAGTATGTTTGGTTTTGAGTGAACAATTGATCCTATTACTTCCTCAGGAGATGGCTATGGAAAGTACATGTACATGTATATGCCATTGAATGAATAGCTACTCTGTACATGTACATGTGGGCTTACTGTGTTAAAAAAAAGTCCCCAATATTGTGAATCTTGGTAGTGTCTTGTTAGCTTTTCATATTGCAAAGATATATACAGGTACATGTACCTGCAACCCACATTTTATGGTCAAAATCATACAGGCAGGTTTAATGGTGCGCCAAATAGGGAGAAAAATACTGTCCTGAGCATAAAATACAGCTGTCCTCAGTGAACAGATGTAACAAAGCAAGCAATTACAATAATGAGCCATTCTATATATTTCAAAAAGCCAAGAACTTTCGGGAACAATGCGCACACATGAGTCGGTGTATGGCTGTGCTAATAAGACAGACTGTTGCGCACATGCATAACTGTTCTCAAAGAGCCTCGTACCGAGCATGTACTGTTGGTATCCCGTAACTGGTCACTGTTGTAAATTTTGAATTTGGTTATCCTTAATTAATAAACTTTAAGAATCTTCCAAATTACTCAACTGTGCAGTAAACCAGCATGTATGGCACATCCTTTGTACTTGTACTTACATAAAATAAAGACTTGAAAGCCTCATGTAAATAAAAAAGTGGCTTGTTATTAGATTTCATTGAGTGTCTGTTGCAGGTCGAATGATTTGCCTTGAAAAGTTAAGACTTTCAAAATTTAGACGAAATGAAACGTGCATGAACACAGTATCCAAAAAGGGGTTTGTTAAATAAAGTGAATGTTGATTCATATCCCTCTCTTTTGTTATAGGTAACTCAGAAAGTTGGTCTGGGGCTATGAAAACCCTCATGTGTTTCATAATGGGTTGCATACAACATTATCAACAGTAGACCTACCTGTAAAATGGCCATCAGATTTTGTAGCAAAGTGTGTGTGAAATCTCCTGTCAAGTTGTCATTTAGGTTAGCATTTGGGCCTGACGGAGAAGTCAATCTCTTCTTGTTGACCTCTTTGCCTTAAGGTCAGTTCTCTGTCTAATCACAGTCCACAGATGCTATCATCATCTGATATGTCTGGGGCATTTCCATTAAAAAAATAATCTGAATGAGACTTTCTCATCAAAGGCCCTGTCCGGTAGAGATCTTGAGTTGCAGTCATAATTTGTGTGGGAGATGATCAGATTCTGTGATTGCTGTGTGTGAGTTTCTTATCAGCCTAATGACTTTTCTTATCAAACATTATCCACAGTGACTGGTGGTCCTTGCGGTTTTTAAAATTACATGTTCACAATTTTCCCTCTATTAATTAGAAAAGTTCCGTAAAATTCCTTGAAAATGTCCAGAAAAGCGAGAACTTGAATAAAATTGTTTATTTTTATGACCTCTGCCCTACTAGTCTAGAATCATTTCTGACATTGTTCAAAAGATAGACTCAAAAGATTTGTAAAGCGTGTGGCGCTTCTTGATTTTTTGTTTTGTGTTTACATCATTTCTAGAAATCAAATAAGAACATATTTTCCAATCAAAGAGTTGTTCAGCCCCTCTAGAAATATTCTTAGCCATATATGATCTGATTTTGTGTTTGTGAGTTGCCAGAAGCAGCTGTACGTGAGCCAGCCCTATCTCTTTGTGTGAGACCAAACCCTCTTGTGACGTCATTTGTATGTGCACTTGTCACCGTTTAAACTTTCCATCAGCCGCCAGATAGTCAGAGTTGTTCTAGTGTCTCGTGATAGTTTCGTCTTCATAACGTTTGGTCCATCTGCGTCATTGTCAAAGAGGTAGATATGGAGCATGTTATCGCCTGTAGCCAAGCGGGTCACGACTCTGCTTCATTTGAGATGATGGTTCCCTGACCAGTATCTGATCCCCCAAGTGCATTTTTGTTCTCACTATCTCCCTCCCCGGGATGTGTTTTTGTCAGGAATGGCAGAGATGGCTGTTTACACTCATTTGTACCACTTGGAATGGTTGGACCGTGATCTGTCTCAGTGACCAGAGAGATAAATCACTGGTGATCATGGCCTTTGACAATATTTCTGCGGGGAAAGCGAGGTGACATGAATGGAATTCAAGCACAAATGTGCATTTTCTCATCCTTCAGTTTTCATACTATTATGGCAATGATGCTTCGTATATCATGAAAGTCTAGGAAATACAATCAGAAATGAACATTTCTGTTTGTCCCAGCATTAACAAGATTGTTTTTCAAAGTTGTAGAAGAGTCTTGTTTGGTCTTGTTAAACTTTAATTTGACTGATTTCAGATATCTCCCCACATCCATTAAGCTCTCAAAATATCATGTTTTCCCACACGTTGATTTTTATTTCTGGTGTTTACAATAGCTTATACAGTAACGGATTTTGGGGAAACCAAATGTCATTCTTCCTTTATTTTTTTTGGGGGGGGGGAGTATGACTTCATCTTTCCTCGGTTATTTTTTTTCCTCTGTGGTGCCAGCTGGTTATTTGATAAATTTCAAGATAAAAAATATGCCCCACTGGTATGCGTAAAGTATGTTAAGGTTCACTTCCATTGACTGTGTCCCTTTTGTGGGAATTCTAGGTGGCTTCCCCGCCCATGATACCGGGCACTATATGTAGCAGAGGGAGACTCCCCCCCCCCCGTGATCACACAAGCTACATGCATAAACCCTAGGCTTACGTACCTACTGCATCCTCCCTGAAAATCTAAAAGAATTTCCGTGATACCTACAATACAAAAGAACACACAAAAGAGGAGGGATTCCCCTTTGCCATATCTCATGTATCATACCTCACCCCCTTAATGCTGTTGCCATGACTGATTTTATACAGCTTGCTCATCTAAATTTTTGTAGATGTTTGTGCCTTAGAATGTGGATCAACCTGTAAAACAAAATACATTTAGAGGGAGCCATTTTGCTGACCGTAACTTATCTACTGTATCGGTTTAGATTGAACAAGTCATTGCAAAACATCTTGAAAATATGGCATGATGAACCCCTGTTTCCCCATCGTACGTTACTCCTGTGCAATATGTGTGCAAGTACTTGGAGATCATATGTGATATGCACAGTTTCCTTGTTAACAATTCAGCGGAAGTGCCGCGATGTTTTTCCCACTCGCTTTTCTCTTTCACATGATTGATTTAAAGCTTAGAGGAGGCCCACGCCAGAACGTGCCACTAATAAACGCTGCCGTGTGTGTGCAATTCCGCGGGGGGAGGGGGGGTTGAATTTCCATTTGCAAGATTGACAGTTTCATTTGTTTTTCTGTTGTCATCTCTTCCCCGGTCTCAGCCCACGTTTTCAATTTTTAAATTTTTTGGGGGGTAGTTCACAAATCCCTTGAAACTTGTCGTGTTCATTTACACTCAGTGCACTAAACTTGATTAATCAAAAAAAAAAAATTTGGCCTGATTCTGTTTTGTGGAAAGCATCTTCATAGCCAGTGTGTGTTCTTGCACTGTGTGAAGTCTGTAATTGTATCGATTTGCAACTGATGGTGGTACCTGCACAACTGACAAGATGACAAATTTGAACCAGCTGGACTCTAAGGGTGTTAATAAAGAGCCTTTCATATGTACATGTAAATGTCTCTGAAGACCTTTAGATGTATCTATGCTGCAGTCCAATTCTTACTGCAAGGACACAATGACAGTGCTTTGTATTAACGGGCAGGATATTTTCTAGTTATTAAATGGCAAAATTAATACCTCTGAATGGACTTTTCAAGGCCCACCATCATGCAAGGGTCTACTAAAAGGCTTTTATTATTCTTCCCAATAAGCTATTGCACATGCTGTATCTTAAATTGGGGGCTCTGTAGATTTTAATCCAATTTTTAATCAAGTGGCGATATTTACAAATGTGGGATTAGTTTGGGCTCATTTTACAGTATAATCATTGATCATAACGCATGAATATGTTTTTGCCTAATAATATAATGCTCAACTAACCCTGCAGTATTTTTTTTATTTTAAATGAGGCAATGATTATCTAGAAAGGAGGAAGTGGCCACGACGGTTTGAGTGCGGGGAATATGAACATCCGTCTGTCATTAGATGGAGCTGCCTTGACGTGGGATGGAGGTGGCACACGTGGCTGTGAGCACGATCCAAGATGATTGTGTGCATATCCTACCCCCGCTGTGTGAGTGTCCGTCATCTAGTCTGGGTTCTTTGGGTTCACAGTGGTCCGGAAAAGGAGGGGGTGAAATGCGGGGGGGGGGATGTAAAAAGGATTTCTACTGCACCTGCTGATGTACATTCCACTGTTGGAGTTCGCATTGATTGGCGAGAGTTCCTTCACCCGTCCCTGCGGGGACATGCTTACGCCCTTTTCCGGTAGTTTCTGCATGTTCACTGTATGCCTTGTCACTTGCTATGCACAGGTCAGTTTGTTTGTGTCACAATTTTTCACGTTCCAATTAATACAGAGAATTCCCAGGAATAGTGACACATCCGGAAAGGCGAGTGTGAATTTTGACACATAGCATTGCATTGAATAACGAGAAAAATACCACCGTTTAGCTACCATCTGTATAAAAAGTTCTGTAACTCTTTACATGCAAATTGTATTGTACATGTACATGTACCTACACAGATATTTTTAATTTCCTCATCTGGGAAATGCATTCTTCAGATATTTCAACATGAATCAAATTTATCTCCTCAACATGAAATCACATTCAATCAGTAAAAAGATTGTTTCTGCTCCTTGTAACTCCCTCCCTGTCTTCCGAGAGGTGTTCAGGATTTTGCTGTGTCACCCAGCAAATAGCTTTTTCAGATAGCCGGCAAATTTAGTCTTGGAATTCTGTTCCGTTTGTGGCAGTTGCACAGCATTGTGTCCCAGTGGACGAGCCTGAGTTTCTGCCTGTCTGTCGCCTTATATTTCCAACGTGGTCATTGTTTGCTCAGCATTTATGAGTTAATACAGCATTTTCTGCTAAAGTATGGAAAAACATGCACATTTCCAGATCAATATGCCTTTTTCTGAGACAGCTGTGCAAGTGCGTGTAGAGCTTGCCTGCATGTGTTTATTCATGAAGCCTGCATCACTGTGATGGATGATGCTGCCAATATCATGTTGTACGTATACTAGTATCTGTTTTTCAGGTATTCTTGCAACTTGAAGTATCCAAATGTGTCATTAGGATGATTGTTGTGCAGTGTTTTTTGAGGATTCAGGCAATTATTGTGCTATTCTGTCCTCAAGTCAATCCCCCCCTTTCCGCGCCACACTTAACACATCCCTACGAAGTTGGCCACAGCGTCATGAATACTAATGAGGCCTCTTGTCCCGGCCCATTACGTCAATTGAGGGGCGTCGGGGAGCTACAAGCCCCTCGACCGTCGACAGCCATCCCTCTGGGCCCTGCTGGCATCCCAGGCTATTCCTTGTCCAAGCAGGCTGGCGGATATTTTGCAGTGTTTGCTGATCAGGGCCCCCTCTTGCAGGAGTGTTTGCCAGACGTGTTGATAATTCCCAATCCCGCCCCCTTCCCATCTTGACATCTTCTGGCCAAAATACAGGGCACTTCTGATCCCTTCCTAGCCTGTGCAGAAACAACCTATTAAAAAGATCTGATGGCGTGTTGACGTTTCCTTTCATTTTTGTTTTGTTCGATTAGGAAAGGTGGCTAAAGAGAGGTGGCTTGTAAGGTTTGCATGTGTTATGTATGTGTGCCCGCAAACACATAGATTACCTAGCCAGTTTCTTCTGCATAGCAGCTCCAAGATGTTGGGCACACAGATTAGGGAGCTTGCTCATTCATTTGACCAATTATAGCTTTTTTCAGTTGACTGGGCAACAGAATATGCTCAAAAATTCAACTACTTGTAGGACGCTTGCAGCTACAGATAACATTCCTGGTAACCTCAAAAGAGATTCTGCATGATTTTGAAGTTTTATTTCACCATGGGGAGTGTAGCTTATTAGGTGTAAAGGTTTGTATCTTATGATGGGAGGGTCCAGGGTTCTGATCCAACTGCTGGCCTTAGGCTAGCCATTTTCAGCTTTGCACTTGCGATACTGGCATCAGTTGGGGAGCAATCCAGGCTGGACTGGCATCCCCTTCAGGAGGGGAAAGGAAATATTTTTCAGTCAGTTCTTGCCAAGATAACTGGAGTTAAAATTAAATGGTCTGATGAACCCCCCCCCCCACATGGCTTGAGACCGACTTTACTTCTACATCGCAACACAACTTCACGGGTGATCTTTTTGATGAAGGCCGTACTCTGACAGGTTTGTAGTTTGAAACATCAAGCACCTTGTGAAGGCAGACTTTCACAGTAGCATCTCTGCACATCAGTCATGCAACCATTGATATGCATTCCAACCACCAGTCGTTAAGAATTCCAATGTTTTCATGAAATATTCATAGCATGATCCTTAGTAGCACCTTGCGTCATAACTGATCAAGGCTGGAGATATCACATCAGATCAGACCCTTTTTTCAAAGTCTCAAGGGATGCCAGATGGACCTTTGAAATACTAGATGAGAATTGCGGTCAAGTAGTGGGGGGGTCCTGACAGCAGTGAGCAAGTTGGATCTTGAGCCATTAGTTGAGTAGTAGTGAATTTATGAATATGGAGTTACAGATGAACATTATCACAAAACTACATACCCTTGGCAACCTGCCTTAAATTGCTGAACTAGTGGAAACAATGAAATGATGGTAATAAATCGTACACCTGTAAAATGTACGGTTCCCAAAAATCAAAAGCATGTAGTTCAAGCACCACTAATGTAGCATATACTCTGTCCACCTATCGCAACTATTGGACATTAAAAAAATGACAGGCCTAAATCTCACCCCTGGAAAAATTCCTGGATCCACCTCTGACACTGCAGTAGACCAACAACATGTATACCTTAATAATAATCAAAATGATATAGCCTGAAAAGATTATTACGGTAAAAAATGACTTCAATAGTTATTAAAAAAGAAGCTTTTATATAAATTTAGAACACCACCAAGCAAGTGGACAAATCACTAGAAGCTCTTACATCAATACATATTAATGCTGGGGGAGAAGGCAGTGGCTTAATCTCCTAACATTTTTTGATTGAGGTGCATTGTGTACATAATGAGAGTTTAATGAAATTCATCTCTGAAACTAATTAAGTACCGGTATTGCTGAGCATGTGTACAATAGGACCAGTTGAATGAGAACTATTTATTTAGTTTTAGAATACATGGCATACCAGTACGTCCAAATCTTCCCCCTGTTTTCCCCATTTGGTACTTGTTGGTCAAAATTTATTGGTTTAAATTTATGGGGGGTATTGTCATGTTTGTTTTGGGGGATTATTTACGGCTTTTTTGTTTGTGGGTTTTCTTTTGTTCAATTTCATTCTTGTTTTTCTCCTTGTTTTGTATTATTTTGATTTTTCTCTCTCATAAATAAATCATCACCAATGTGATTTTCTTCACGGGATTAATGTTTTTTTTGAGTAGTCACTCCTCAGCCCCAAGACTTTTATTTTTATGAAAGTCACATACTACTGGCTGTTTTGAGACATGCCCCGTCCAATCAGGGACTAGCCTGTCACCAAAAGAATCATCCTTACGGTTGCTACACTCCCTCGAATATACTTACTATTAAATAGATTTTCAAAACTGCTAAATTATTAGCATTTGTCAAGATTGACTAAAAACTGCCCCCTCTGTCTTTGTTTTTCCCTCTTTTTTTTTGATGCAGAACAAATGATAAATTTGTAATCTGTACTTCTATATAAATACATGTACGTGTATTGACACACAACATGTGAAGGAAAACACATGTCGCTGTAGTTATTGACCGTAACAAACCAAGCTTTGTTTATGGCTCCAGTTTAAATAGCGACAGTTGTATTTAGGGTTGCATGTAAATAATGGAGGAAGGTTGTCCTGTGTGATGGAAGTCTGCCATGGCCATGTTTTTGTGATACATTTATTTACTTGCTCTTTATTTTATAGTTTTCAGTTAACAAGAGTCCCTGAGGTGTATTTAATGAAGCACTGTAGTTCAGAACTTGCAGAAACCCTAGAGACAGATGAGGATGATGATAGTATGCACACAATCAGGCCAGGACTAAAATCCAATCCAGTTGTCGGCCTGGGTGGGATTGGAACCCCGAACACAGAGGTGCAAGTTTGAGGAAAAATACACGTACATGTACCACAACATCCATCCAAATCCTTTGTGACTTATTGGCTTAAAACTAAACAGCTAGGCTGATACAGCTTTAAAGGGATCAGGGAATGAATGGAGATTTTTACACGGATGGAAAATTTTCCAATGAAAGCTCTTCACCACGCGCTGCTGGTAACCCTGAAGTCTGGCACTAAGTAATGCCGAACATGAGCTGATACTCATGTTCGTTGAGGAAACAAGCATGTGTGGGCAGGGTAAATGCTGTAATTACATCATGGAAGAATGAAACACATAGCATTAGGTTTAAGGCTCAAGCTCATGCAGGCATCAACCAAGCCGTTGGCGGGGAGGGGGTGATGCAATCCACCTTCTCTTTGTTGCTTTGTGAGATCTCTCATTTAATGCTATTTAATGCATAGCATTACATGTAACTAGCATAGAATTATGCAGCCAGCAATATTTGAATATTCATTAAAATCTTTATTAGTATGCACCATCTGTTTCGTGATTGTGTTCCATATATGTACTCGGCATTATCCACTCGGCAAGGTTGACGTCATTTGGTACAATAATGAAGTTAAAAATAAACGTATTGCTTCCGTTATGCAGAGTTTGATTGCACACAAAATGCAGATATCTGTAAACTGTAAATAGTCTGTGGAGTCCATATGCCGAATTTAGCATACTATTTTTACCAAATTACAGCTGCAAGAAAACTAATTTCCTCGGTCAACTGATATAAATTAGTTTTGCTGTAAAAAGGACAGTCATAATATTTTGTTAGCACTCGCCAATAGCTGCTCCATGATTTGAAAAATCACTGAAGCCAGTACATCCTTATTTGAAATTCTATTTGAAATCAGTTTTTCAATCTACATGTAGTGCTTTTGCAAAAAATAATTCCTGACAAACTACATGTACTTGTACTCAAGCTGTTTGCACATGTACATGTTGCAGGTACATGTACATGTATAGCATTTAACAACTGTTGGCTGTTATTATAGAGGCTGTACCGGTTTGAAAACCCAATGGATGCTTAGCACCCTCGGCTTTCAGCTTTGCCTTGGGTGCTAGTTATGTTCAAAATGTCATATTCAACATCAGCAGTCAACTATTGTTTTGTCATATCTTTGTCTTTATGTTTGTCACTTGTTTTTCTGAGGGGAATTAAGGGACACAGAGGAATCTTTGAACACAGGCGATTAGCTGTCCCAGCATTGTTCTGTACACCGTGGGGGCGCATACATGCCTGCAAGGACACATGTGCGAGGTACTCTTCAGCACTGGCTGATGCGATGTCCAATGGTGAGTGCGACATACGGTTATTTTGCCGTTTGTGTGCTCATTGTGGGATAATGAAAAAGTATTCAAGACAGAGGTATGACAAATCATGTTTATTTGAGAAGTACAGGTTTCTTAGATAGCCTGTCCATTGCAAGAACATGCAAGTACACAAACACGTATTCTTTGACCTTTGGTTGCTTGAGGTTGTAGGCGTTGTAGCTTCTTGGTGTAGTACCTCACTGGTCCTGTAAAAATCTTTCCTGTCATAGTGTAGTATAGATTCAACCACTTGTGAAGTCCAGCTTTCATTTTTAGGCAACAACTGATCTGACTTAATGTTCAATTCAGAATCTTATGGCATAGCTTGCATTATCTCTTAGGTTCCTGCTTGTCATTAAATGTTATTAAATAATGGTGCATTTGCTTTAGCCACTCAGGACTTTACACCTGTGAGTACAATGTGCATGATTGTTTAATGAACTTGAAATTGTAACCAGCATATTTACAGGGAAGGTTTTGTTTTGGGGGTTTTTTGTTTTGTGTATGTGTTTTTTTTTCATTAAAGGCAAAAGAAACTGGCTTTCAAGTTAAAGTTTTTCACATACGCAATATTCATGAACCATAAGTATACAATTTCTTCTAACACAATGGCCATATTTCTGTTTTACTTAACCTTTATGTTGTAAATATGTTGTAGGATATTTTCATTTATTTCTGTGATTCTCCAATTTGGGAATTTGAAAAGATACTTAAGGGGAGGTACATTACATATTCATGCACATTGTACCAGCCATACTTAAACTTCAGTAGACATCTCAAGACTTGTCGAGCACAGCTGTTGTTTAACCCATTAGCGATTAATAATGTACCAGTATATCAGTTTGATATTTTATTGATAAGATTTATGCATGCACATGGAATTGTAACTACATGTATAGATAGGAGTCCTTGAGTTTGCCAGCAATAAATAGCTTATGTATGAATTAATAAGTTTGTCTATTCTGAGATTAGCCTTTTGAGCATAGTACTTTGTTATGGTAAGCAGATGCTGTTGCAGTATTGGTACTGCCACACTTTTTGATTTTTTAATTTTCATGCTTTAGTCATGTCATTTCTCGAAGACATTTTCCAGGACGTTTGTGTAAACTTCATCTTAATACCTGAAGCAGGCCTACATGTAATTACAATTAATGATAAGATTTTCCCACCTTATAAAGAGAGTTTTGTTCTTTTTCATTTAAACAGAAAATGAAATAACTGGTGTTTGTCCTTCAAAATTATTATTCAAATGTTATCAGAAACAAAAGATAAAACCGAGACAGAAAGTTGGAGTGCTTTGTCATGCCACAGCACATTCAAATTCCATATATATTGGTGGAAGCTGCAGCGAAGAATGATAAACAATTTGGAGTACATCCGGACACATTTCAAATTTAGAAAGGGTCCAGGGCCTTGATTGTATACTTCCAGCCACTCCGAATGCTATGGCCAATTTATCATTTTATTATATACATTAATCATCACCAGACAGGATGTAAGGGATCTTTCTAAGAGCCACATTTTCATGGAACTGAGCAGTACCACTTTCCCATTAATGATTTTGGGAAAACTCTTATTTTATGTAGTAAACGTGAAATCCATTTCTGTAAGCCAAATGAAATTCAGTTGAGACGTACCTGTATTCATACTTCTAGCCTACAGGAAGAGAGCAACAAGATATTAAAATGATTTGTTGACAACAGCTTAGACTGTGTCTTTGTGATATTGAGTTTTTGTTGGGCAACATGTTAGCTGTGTTGTACAACTTCCAGCCATAATGTCTTATTACCTGGAGTCAATTGATGAATAGCATCAGTGTCCTGAAGCTATATTGTTTTTGAGGCTTTCTTTGTTCCATCTAATTGGGAGCTGTGTTGTGTTGTTGGCTTTGCATCAAACATGTGCTCTCTCAAGCAGCTTGGTTTTTCTCACCATTATTGTTTTGGGTGATTTTTAGGTCTTTGGTCAGAGCTTTTGAAAGAGTATTTTTTTGCTGTTTGATGAAGGCCATTGTTGTTAAAATTTCAATCTACCCCTTTTCATGATGTACATTAAGATGTCCATTTTATTGTGGGTGGCCAGATTAACGGTTAAGTAGTATTACATGTACATGTACCCCCCCCCGTCTAGCTTGATTTTGAGGAAGAAGAAAAGAAACTACAGGTTTAGAACATAGAGATTGAACCCAGAGGACATATAAGCAAACCCCCTACCCATGAGGGAGACAGGAAACTCCATTCCACTTTATTCTATTGGCTCTTGCGGGAATTGAACCTGGGTCACCATAAGTTGAACCGAGGAAGAAACAGTTCTGCCTGGAGCCAGACTGCCCTGTGACACTTTGGTTGAAACTTCAGGTAGATTACAGTTCAGCCTTGGGCCCTCACATGAACTCCCCACCACCTCCCCTCTTCCTTGACAGTATGGTGAATTTTACCAGTTTGAGCTTTACCCTTGATTTGATTGTTGTGTGCAAATGTCATCTGTGGTCAATTGTGAATGGGTAATTTGATTGTTGGAGTGCATAATCTCATCAATGGCTTTTTCTATTATGTAAATAGAAAAGCAACATTCCTTGTATAGTTTATGTAGTATTGAACTGACTTCTTTGTTGTTGATCACCATTGTTAAATGTCCTCATTCGAAAGTTGTGAATGGTAATTTCTAAAAAATTGACATTCAAAAATTTTGTTTAATTTTTTAGGGGAAATTCAGCCAGATTTGTGACCTTTGACCAATTTAAAAAGCATTCGTAAGGATTTTGTTAAAATGCATGATTTCATCAGATTTAAATTATACATTTATATATTAACCTACAAACGTGGAGATTTCAAGTCTTGTCCCTTTAGCCTTTTTGTTATGTATGAAATTTGAAATTGTAATTCTCTTTTTTGTGTCAGTCACAGGCTGTTTGTGGAATTTCAGCATTTGCCTCTTTTACCACTACGTGATGCGTTGCAAGGTTTTATTAACAACGAAAATTTGCATTTGGAGTGAAAAGATGTGGGCAATGTATTTGTACTTCATCCCTCATAGAAGATTCTATCACATGCCTCATATGGAGGCCATTTGGTTTTCACAGAGACAGATAAACT
Source organism: Acanthaster planci (assembly GCF_054643075.1). Lineage (NCBI taxonomy): Eukaryota > Metazoa > Echinodermata > Asteroidea > Valvatida > Acanthasteridae > Acanthaster > Acanthaster planci. The sequence goes on along the minus strand of NW_028257856.1, from coordinate 9,178 downwards.
GATATACAGAAACCGTTGTGGTTCCGCTGCCACTAAATTTCTCTTCAGTCACACTGCAAAGTAATAAAATGGACTGACCTTTTTTTATGTCTCTTCAAATCAAAACTCGTCAGTTAATATTTTTTTAAAAATCTAACCACCCATGTGACCTTTGATATTCTGTTTGTTTCATCATTCACATTATCTGTTGTTTGAGAGTCCAAAAATCAAATTGATAATTATTTCATTATAAGTTGTTCGGCTAAATAACACCTAACTGTAATCGGGTTGCATTTTTGGCTTTTGTTGATAGATATTTCATCAGTTAGGAAAGTAGACCTGCAGTATTCTCATTCAGGCCCTTTTTTCAAATTGTAGGTCACATTGGCACTGTGCATGCTTGTGCACTTGAAATAGGTAACATTGTCCTAGCCCACTTACATGCGATTCCCTCATCAGAGATGTGAGATATCTCATTCACACACTGGCCTCGCTCTGTACTCAGTCTTTGTAAACTTCAAATTATCTTTTTTTCCCCCTAATGTTGTGCAAATGGCTCAACTAACTGAGAGCCAACAACTTCATCGGCGAGGATTACCCAACGTCCAATTTCTGCTTTTTTTTTCCTGTGGAAAAGTGGAGCTGCTGATGTTCAGATTGTTTGGTTTTCCTTTTATGTGGACTTAAGAGGCTGGACCCCACCTTCACAAAAAAAAGAACATCTCATAGACGACTTACACTGACTGACTCATCAATATTCTGATAAAGTATAATTACCTGGTTGACCAAAGCATACATCTAGAGAGCTGGCAAGCAAGAGTTACTGATGCATTGAGTATTGTAAAATTGATCAATCGTACTTGCATATTATAACGGAATAAATATGTGCTTGGCCTCAGGAGAATGGACGCCAGAGCCGCTGGTTAGGGCATCATCAGCATTCAGTCTCCGGCCGAGCACATATTTAGTTCCATTCATAAGTACCTTTTTTAATCAGATGGTCAAAAGAATTAAATATTCATGTACATGATGGATTTTCAACAATGTTGTTCCAGAATTTTACTTTCATTTTCCCGACCACCCCCATCCATTTTATGATATATTCCTTGTGCAGGTTGCCCAAAAGAATCTCCTTATGTGGACTTGCGGGCACGTGACAACCCCCGTGCACACAGACTCTTGACCAATCATAATCGATTAAACTGTCTCGTATCCAGGTGCCAGCATGTGATTTATGCAGCGGGCATTATCACTTTTCAACGGGCGTTATCAATGTTAATACGCGGTCAAGTTGCACATTGTTGAATAGGGGGACTGTCTGAGGTATATATGCATGTCCACCATCAAATCAGCTGTGTACTTGTTCATTCACTCACTACTGAAATTGCTGCTCAACAGGGACATATATTTATGGGACAAAAGAGAAGTTTTAAAAATGTTTTTAAAGCCTTCCAAAAAGACATTTAATCGCTTGTTTTCCCTCACCTGTGCCACAACAGCCAAGTAATATATTTCTTAAAGTTCAAAAATATTCTCAGTAAAGCTTACATAAAATAAGACATTTTTCTGCCACTCACACCTTTTTGCTCATGTTGGATATATTTGAGCTTGTGCAACACAGGCATAACAAATTGAGTTGAGGGTTTGAGTAAATGCAGCTAAATAAGCGTGGGTGTGTGTGTGCATGTTTTGCTGTGGGTTTGTCCTGAGGCTTCTCACTCCCCTGTGTTCATACTACGGAGAGACCCCCATGGCAACCTCCAGTCTGTGCCAGTACCTACATGTAATTTGATTTCAAAAGATACTAGATACACATAGTCAAATGCTAAGTGTACAGATATAGAGAAGCGCACTCTTGACTTTTGCCTTGACGAGACTATTATGAAATAAAAATGATGGAGTTTACTGAGCAAGTTTGAAAGCTTGCAATTGACAAGTGTTACCAGTAGCATTGCACTCTCAAGGCCACACATGTATACATTGCATGAACTTTAAACCAGTTTTTTTTTAAATTGAGTTTATTCATTTATAATGTGCATATTTCATTCAATTATGTTGTGCAGCAAAGACATTAAACTACAATATGGTCATGGAAGCTGTCTTGAAAATAGTGCTGTGGAAACCTCCAATTGTAAACCTGTTGTATCAACTTTTGTTCTGTCAAGGGTTTTGACCAGTGTCTCTGCAGGAATCTAAAGGTACATGCACAATGCATATTCCTTGCATTTATGTAGTAGAGATTAGGGTCTCAAGTCCCACATTAAGCAATCCTCACCAGGCCTCTGTTGTGCTCCCAGAGTCATCAAACAGAAGCAAACTTGGTGTCTACCTCGGGCAGATTTGAGATGACTTACAATTATAAGTGAACCAGGGATAGTATGTTCTGTGTTTCACTGTGACTGTGACTGTGATAATCTAGAAAGAGCTATGTATAAAAATTCAGTAGCTGTGCACCGTGTCTGACCATTTCCAAAAGCCTTGCCCAAGCAAGCTTGGAGCTAAAGAACTCCATCTCATTCAAACTGCAAAACTTCATCTGTTTCAACCCACCAAGTTTCTCTAATTCTGACTATCTCTCCTTTTTTTCTCTGCAGAATTATCAGTCGGCAAAGCTGCACTATATGACCACCAAGATGAGACCCATTGCCCCCCACACATGGCATCAAAAGTGGTGCACGGTCTGCATCAGTCAACATCCTTTTCGTGCCCCAACATGAAGCTGTTGTGCAGTGGGCCAGCCTTACAGTACAAGCACCTCACTTTGCACATTTTTTTTTCCGTCCAGTCTGGTCACAAACTGAGAAGCATGTGGTGCAGATCCTTTAAGTGTGCCGATTGGCACCTTGACGGCATATTCTCTGGGCATTTAATAAACAGCAGTCCAGGCCAGGTTTCAAGTCACGTGAGGCTAACATTCCGAGAATTGTGGAAGTAGATTAGGCCAAGGAATGTATTTGTGAAAATGTCAGAGTGCAGCTCTTACTTCTTCCTTCACAGGCTACAATTTCGCACAAGGCGTCAGTGCGCAATCCTACACATAGAAACCCTACAGGTTTTGGGGGGGTCATTTACACTTTTTAAAATTTCCAGAAGTCACTTTTTTAAGAGGGAAGATGACCTTTGACTCTGTTCATCAAAGAACCTAAATTAAGAAGCTTCATAAAGGATAAAATTCTAGATTCCTATTTGTGTCCACAAATTGTAATGGTTTTTTCAAGTTAGTGGAATTGTATACTGTTTTGTGAGCACAGTTTGATGGCAACAGAAAAAGGTGTTTTATTTTCTTTTGTTCTATTGGAGTTACTGTTAAGATGCATTCCAGCTGTGTGGCATTTGTAAGGCTATTTCCTTTGGTTAATGATCAGTCACCCTTCAGCATGCAGGATATGTCAAGCACCATGATTGTCTTAAAACCCAGTGTGTGTGTATCTGCATGCATGAATTTTAAAGCATGTGTGGGTGTCATTTGTCCCAAAATGGACTACGAGTGAAACCCAATATACAGGACAGTCAAAATGAAATTTAACTGGATCGTGGCAAACAAGCAGGGGGAAAAAAATCCAGTCTGTCTAGTTCTTCCGTCCCCTTTATTCAAATTGTAATAAAAGGCCAGGTGACATACATCTTTTTTCAGTGGTTGAAACAGTGGCTATCACACATTTCTAAGGACTTGCTTGGAAATATTTGATTCAGGCCAGCAAGGATATTTGACCTTTTTGAGGCACAGCCTGCGTGTCTGGCTTCGCTAAAGGACTTAACTTTGGAGGGCCTGATGTTTCAATCCTAGCAGAATCTTTCTCGGAACTTTGAGACAGATTCTGCAAGGATCAAAACATCAGGCCCTCCGTATACATGTGATTTGTATTTTAGATCACTGTAGTCAGCAAACAGTTTATATCAGTTTTGTATTACATATCTCCGGGACTTAACTTTACATAGATATTGCATCCCCACCCAGCGTCATGCATATTTCCATGTACTTTAAAAGTGGTCATTATTTCAGGATGCGCTAGTTAATTTCCATGATAGTTGAGCTGATTTTAAATTCACTGCCCCGTGCAAACTGTAAAATGCTGTACACAATTTTGTGCAGAGTGAAATTTCCTCTGATGAAATATTTTTCTGACTTTCACATTGGTTTTTTAGAAGACGCTGTTACAAATGTTATCCAAATTAAGTTTTCTTTGTTTTTAGAAATAACCACATAAGTTTGTGGCTGTGTGTCACATTCAGTATTTTGCATTCATCCCAGTTTTTATTCAGCAATCTCAAACTGTCTTCTTTGTGTACAAAGTTATAATGGGTGGGAGTTTTGCAGTACAAGCATTACAGAAAATGTTCACAGTTTTTACCTTCTTGGTGAACTGTAACCCTGAAATGGCGTGCATGACTGTAATGCATGGCTTAAATGTCGAATGCGTATTTGAATCCCATGACAGGCCATGCATAAATTTGCACATTTTCAAAACACAACTGGCATTTCCAAGGACGGGCATTATGCTGTCTGACTGCGCTTTGGCCATAATCAGATTGCGGTACTGAGTGTTTTGATTGTGCAACTGGGGAACTTGATGGAAAGCACGAGGAGTTTGTGCAGATCTCCATTATCTGGACTTCCTTCAAAATTACAGAAAAGAGCGACTGGTGCAGAAGCTTAGGCATCCATCTGTATAGGTTTGGTGTACATTGTTTGATCTGTTTCTGGATGTGATTTTTGGTCAAATTGCAAACAAAATATGTGTGATAAAAATAAAAGAAAATTCGTAAATTAATTGAAAATAAACTTACGTTGAGAGAATAACTGACCATGTACTGTGATGGTCTGTTGAAAGAAAGATGATTTCTTTTTTTAATGTTAAGAAACATGTAGATGCAGCCGCAAAATGCCTACTTCCCACTGGCAGACTGTACCTTGTGGGACCCCCTCCCCCAGCCAATCCATAATTCGCCTCTGCTGACCGGAGTAACATGTAGTATATGTATACGTAGTCCATAACTTTCATTAGTTTTCACAGGGTAAAGTCTGAGAAGGGTATTTTTCAGAGGCGAGTGTGACGTCACTTCAGTTTAAACCACGCCCACTGTACATAGGGTCACATGGAACCATGGAGCCAGAAGGTAACACACAAGTTGAGTGCTCATCTAAGGGGAGCTTGTAGTCAGTGGTGTGTGTGGGTACTTGACAGTCACAAACTGGATGTCATATTCGGCAAAGGTTATGTTTGGAGCAGCCCTGTAAATAAATAGGATTGTTAAGCACCTTTGTCTGTGCAGGCCTTCAGGTGCTTTAACAAATGGGACATGTAAGAGATCGTGTTTCTTGCATTCTGATGTTTAAATAAGCAAAGGTCAGATCATATTTAATTATGTCGCGAGAACAATAACATTAGCGGTATGTTTGGTTTTAGCTCTTCATTTTCTGCAGCATATTTGCCCTGATGAAAGAAAAAAAAATGGAAATTTCCATGAATTAAGGGAAAAGATGTTTTTTGTGGGAGGGGGTTGGATAATTGAAACAAAAATACCCAAGATAGATTAGCCATACCTGTTGGTTGAGAGTCTGTCACATGGTTGGTCTAAACAATTGATAAAGCACTGTCTAACTGTATGCCAACTGATGCAGAACATGCCACATGTGCACTTATCTTCTTATAGGGAGATTGTTTATGACTTTTCATGAGAAGAACATATCATAACATAGGCAGAGGGTTGTTGGAAAAAACTTAGTCACAGGTACAGTCTTAAAAACTGATCTGGTCTCAAATGTTTAAGACAGCCCAAAGGCGTGCATGTACTTATTCCTTTATTAACCCCAACCCCCAAGGGTGCGAGTAAAATCATATTGAAATTAAATGAATGAGGAATATACTGGTAAGGCTTAAGGGGCCTCTGATCTGTGCACGTTTAATACTTCCAACAACACTTAGAAATTTTGAATTACATGTAGTTTGTCCAAGATCCAAGGAAAAACCTTTCTTTTTTTTTTGCTGTTACCAAAACGGATTATTGGTCCTCAGCAACAACCAGTCAAACCCGGTTTATTGTAACCAAAATGTGCTACTAATAACCACCAGCAACGACCAATCATACATGGTGAAACTGTAACTGTAAATATGCTCATGACCCTTGGCAACCAGATGGACAAAGTTTACTGCACCGCCAGAGGAGGGCACAGTGTTTCCTATTCTTTCAAAAGTTTACACTAACCACAGCCACCTGCTTCCGAGGAGAGTAACCTGGCACAGAGGACAGGAAAACGTCCTTTCTTCCTTTAATAGTTTTGTGTGCTCTAGTCCTCTATGGTAAAGTAAAACATGTAACTAAACACGACACCAAAAGCAGAAAAATAGGGAAAACACTCCTTTGTTCACCAATTTTTATTAAGGTTCGCACAAAGAGCTCAAAATGTGAAAGGGTTCTGAAGATTAACCAAAACGAAATACCTAAAAATACCATACGAAAATGGCTTCACTTTTCCTTGTCAAAATTATGAACTCCTGAAACAATAAAATATATAGACAAAAATAACTGTACACTGTAACAGAAAAGATATACATGCGTTTAAGATCTATTACGAATTCTTATAAGCACACAAAATATGACAATTTTTTCTTAAGATGTTTCATAGAAAATGCTGAGAAAAATGTTTAAAAAGATTATCAATGAAAACTATACTCTGATGTAAATCTTTCTTACAATTTTGTTTGAACTATTAATTTATATAGACAAAAAAGGAAAAATAACATCCAAACAAAAATATGGAATGCATTATATAAACAAGTCCCACCCAAAACTCAAAGTCATCATTTTTTCCCAAAAAGTAAACATGGTGTTTGTCCTTACATGCCTCAAAACAATAGAAACTTTGGTATGATTTTCTTTTACTGAACAACTGATTTTCAAAAAACCCTTATTTAGAAGAAAATTGGGTTACAGCTGGCCATACGAATGTCGCATTGATAAACGCAATACAGTGTCCTATAAAAACTACTTTCCAAAACGAAGCTAGAAAAAATGCATGCAGTGGCAAAAATTCTTTTAAAAGAAAACAGCAATGATCGAAAAGGACTTTTACAAAGTTACAAATAATGCCTCAGCTTTTCAAAAGTGGCTTGACAAGTCTTGTTTAATTCAAGTCACAAAAATGGTGGTTAACAGGTTTTTGTTTTTCAAAAAAAAGGAAAAGTACAAATTGTGTTTGTGTTCAATGGTGCAGAAAGTTTTCCAAGCCAACAATTTTGCCCTCCACTACAAACCAACAGATATTACATTTCACCTACTATAATCACAATTTCAGTTGTCACCCTTGAAATTTAGATTACAAATTACTATAAATACACGCTTTAATTTTACAAAACTGAATTTGAATATGCTGGAGGAAAATCTGGGATTTTTTTTTTTTTTTACTACTACAAAATTTAAATAGCAAAACAAATCGAACACATGTGCTACATCTCTGATGCGGCAAGCTATGGTCATCAAACACATTCAATTGCTTATTTCTATTTCATATAACAATGATCCATTAGAAAACAACACTTCAAAATATAATCAATTTGATTAAACGACATCTCGTTTCAAGTCAAGAAAAAAAAAGAGACTTACAAAAAAGCCAAAGCAAAACAGTATAAAGGAAAGGAGAAGAACTGGGTTTATACATATCACAAAGGCCAAGCGAGATTGCATTGCATCAGGAATTATGAACAATCACTATTAATTCCAACTGGAGTTGACAGTAATGTTGGGATCCATCAAATTTTCACTTGGTCCACAGGAATACACGTGAGTGTCAAGATGTGTCCACAAGACCGTTAAGATAGAGACTTTCTAGAGACTAGATAACTATAATTTTTGACACTGCTTTGGACATTTTCTGACCACTGCAGTCTCTTGCTCTTAGGATGCAAAGCTTGACTTTGGTCACGTTTTGTGGATCGGTGACTTTTGCAAGTGTAGAAAGCAGTGCAATCACTGACTTTTGTGGAGTTTCAAAACCTGACAAATTGGTTACATCTTCTCTACAGACTGACCACACTGAAGTGTTTAGGTTTTGGTAAAAGAATCTGCATAAATGCACTCAATCTCTTCTCTGACACAATTTACATGTTTCTGTGTCAGATATATGTCAGCACTGCAAATGTCGAATTCTGACAATGAGAAACAGAGGGTTCTATTTTAAGATTCTGAATGCACCACACTGCATTATCATCCATTTTCCCCATTCAATCAAAAGCAGGTCTGATTGCTACATCTTTTAAACAGCAATTTGTGAATCAGGGCTTATGGTGCACATAACAACTATCCTTTCAAAGTTGGAAATACGAATAGGCTACATATCTTTTGGCAATCAAACTTTTCAAATGCAGGCAATATGTAACAACACGAGTTGTGGCATTCTTTAAATACAATGCAAAAAACTGGGAGGAGATTCCTCAAAGTGACAACGATTTTCTTTCTTTACTCAAGATTTTTCTAAGATGTTACACACTCAAACAAATGACTGCAGTTAATATTGAGGGTATGTTTTCTACATAAATAGAGCACTCAGTATTACAGTGTGAGCAAAGATCGGTGATTAACCATTTTTCTATTGTAATATTGAGAATTATTATTTTATTGTCCCTCTGAAACTACACCTAACTGAAGCATGGCATTGACTCTTCTATGGAGGCCCAATCATAAATGTCTTACTGATACAGAGGATCTAAAGAATAAAAAAAACAATAAATACAAATCAAATCGTGCCTGGCACTCTGTGAAAGAGAGACTTCTGTTTCACTTACATGTAAATAGGATTGTACAGGTGTAATAAATTAAGTTAGAAATTGAACAGAAAAATAAACTTTTTTGTGTGTCTCCAAACCGTACACTATGGGTCGTTGGTTCAAACTGCAAACACATGAGCTGAGGTATTTTTATTACAGCTAACCAAAAAAACCACCAAAAAGAATCAACCAATTTTCTAAGAATCTACCGGTTCAAAACATTCATACGAAAAATTAAAAAAATAAAGTCAGATGGTCAAGCTTCAACCAATCTGTCTATCAAGCCATCATGCATTGAATACAGATTACACTCCTAAAAAAAATCAATTAAATATTGCACTGGGAAAAAAATGATTTTTTTCAAGCCCTGTTCAGGACTCCATCCACATACCAAAGACTTCTGAGTCCTTAATTAACTTATAATCGTCTAGTTT
>NW_028257855.1:0-33221 GCF_054643075.1 Acanthaster planci | reverse complement strand
TTTTATGCACCAATATAGGCAGCTGTCTTTGTGCGGAAAGGGTACTATCTCCATGATTGGAAACGGAAAGAAAGCAGTACGGTAAGATTTAGTGCCTTCTTTCGTGTATATTTCCCTAAATACAGAAACTGTTGAAATGAAACTTACACCAATGGATGCAGGAACATGTTTCCTCTTGGATGGCCCCACGTTTTCCAGATTTCGACAATTTTCATGCCTTTAGTGCACCAATATAGGCAGTTATCGTTGCGGGGAAAGCGTACTCTGAAAGTGTGGACAAAGGGAAAAAGTATGCATTACGATAAGAAGCCCTCTCTTCTTTCGTATCTATTTCACGAACAACGGCAAATGTGGATATGAAACTTATGCCAATGGATAGAAGAGCATGTACCCTATCAGATGGCACCAGGTTTGCGAGATTTGGACACTTTTCAGGCCTTTTATGCTCCAACATAGGCAGCTGTCTTTGCGCAGAAAGTGTACTCTATCCATGATAGGAAACGGAAAAGAAAGCAGTACGGTAAGATTTAGTGCCTTCTTTCGTGTACATTTCCCTAAATACAGAAACTGTTGAAATGAAACTTACACCAATGGATGCAGGAACATGTGCCCTCTCGGATGACCCCACGGTTGCCAGATTTCGACAATTTTCAGGCCTTTAGTGCACCAATATAGGCAGTTATCGTTGCGGGGAAAGCGTACTCTGAATCTGTGGACAAAGGGAAAAAGTATGCATTACGATAAGAAGCCCTCTCTTCTTTCGTATCTATTTCACGAACAACGGAAAATGTGAATATGAAACTTATGCCAATGGATAGAAGAGCATGTACCCTATCAGATGGCACCAGGTTTGCGAGATTTGGACACTTTTCAGGCCTTTTATGCTCCAACATATGCAGCTGTCTTTGCGCAGAAAGTGTACTCTATCCATGATAGGAAACAGAAAGAAAGCAGTACGGTAAGATTTAGTGCCTTCTTTCGTGTACATTTCCCTAAATACAGAAACTGTTGAAATGAAACTTACACCAATGGATGCAGGAACATGTGCCCTCTCGGATGACCCCACGGTTGCCAGATTTCGACAATTTTCAGGCCTTTAGTGCACCAATATAGGCAGTTATCGTTGCGGGGAAAGCGTACTCTGGATCTGTGGACAAAGGGAAAAAGTAAGCATTGGGATAAGAAGCCCTCTCTTCTTTCGTATTTATTTCACGAACAACGGCAAATGTGGATATGAAACTTATGCCAATGGATACAGAAGCATGTGCCCTATCAGATGGCACCAAATTTGCGAGATTTGGACACTTGTCTGGCCTTTTATGCTCCAATATAGGCAGCTGTCTTTGTGCGGAAAGGGTACTATCTCCATGATTGGAAACGGAAAGAAAGCAGTTCGGTAAGATTTAGTGCCTTCTTTCGTGTATATTTCCCTAAATACAGAAACTGTTGAAATGAAACTTACACCAATGGATGCAGGAATATGTGCCCTCTCGGATGACCCCACGTTTGCCAGATTTCGACAATTTTCAGGCCTTTAGTGCACCAATAGAGGCAGTTATCGTTGCGGGGAAAGCGTACTCTGGATCTGTGGACAAAGGGAAAAAGTAAGCATTACGATAAGAAGCCCTCTCTTCTTACGTATCTATTTCACGAACAACGGCAAATGTGGATATGAAACTTATGCCAATGGATACAGAAGCATGTGCCCTATCAGATGGCACCAAATTTGCGAGAATTGGACACTTTTCTGGTTTTTATGCTCCAATATAGGCAGCTGTCTTTGTGCGGAAAGGGTACTATCTCCATGATTGGAAACGGAAAGAAAGCAGTACGGTAAGATTTAGTGCCTTCTTTCGTGTATATTTCCCTAAATACAGAAACTGTTGAAATGAAACTTACACCAATGGATGCAGGAACATGTTTCCTCTTGGATGACCCCACGTTTTCCAGATTTCGACAATTTTCAGGCCTTTAGTGCACCAATATAGGCAGTTATCGTTGCGGGGAAAGCGTACTCTGGATCTGTGGACAAAGGGAAAAAGTAAGCATTGGGATAAGAAGCCCTCTCTTCTTTCGTATTTATTTCACGAACAACGGCAAATGTGGATATGAAACTTATGCCAATGGATACAGAAGCATGTGCCCTATCAGATGGCACCAAATTTGCGAGATTTGGACACTTGTCTGGCCTTTTATGCTCCAATATAGGCAGCTGTCTTTGTGCGGAAAGGGTACTATCTCCATGATTGGAAACGGAAAGAAAGCAGTTCGGTAAGATTTAGTGCCTTCTTTCGTGTACATTTCCCTAAATACAGAAACTGTTGAAATGAAACTTACACCAATGGATGCAGGAACATGTGCCCTCTCGGATGACCCCACGTTTGCCAGATTTCGACAATTTTCAGGCCTTTAGTGCACCAATAGAGGCAGTTATCGTTGCGGGGAAAGCGTACTCTGGATCTGTGGACAAAGGGAAAAAGTAAGCATTACGATAAGAAGCCCTCTCTTCTTACGTATCTATTTCACGAACAACGGCAAATGTGGATATGAAACTTATGCCAATGGATACAGAAGCATGTGCCCTATCAGATGGCACCAAATTTGCGAGAATTGGACACTTTTCTGGTTTTTATGCTCCAATATAGGCAGCTGTCTTTGTGCGGAAAGGGTACTATCTCCATGATTGGAAACGGAAAGAAAGCAGTACGGTAAGATTTAGTGCCTTCTTTCGTGTATATTTCCCTAAATACAGAAACTGTTGAAATGAAACTTACACCAATGGATGCAGGAACATGTTTCCTCTTGGATGACCTCACGTTTTCCAGATTTCGACAATTTTCAGGCCTTTAGTGCACCAATATAGGCAGTTATCGTTGCGGGGAAAGCGTACTCTGAATCTGTGGACAAAGGGAAAAAGTATGCATTACGATAAGAAGCCCTCTCTTCTTTCGTATCTATTTCACGAACAACGGCAAATGTGGATATGAAACTTATGCCAATGGATAGAAGAGCATGTACCCTATCAGATGGCACCAGGTTTGCGAGATTTGGACACTTTTCAGGCCTTTTATGCTCCAACATAGGCAGCTGTCTTTGCGCAGAAAGTGTACTCTATCCATGATAGGAAACGGAAAAGAAAGCAGTACGGTAAGATTTAGTGCCTTCTTTCGTGTACATTTCCCTAAATACAGAAACTGTTGAAATGAAACTTACACCAATGGATGCAGGAACATGTGCCCTCTCGGATGACCCCACGGTTGCCAGATTTCGACAATTTTCAGGCCTTTAGTGCACCAATATAGGCAGTTATCGTTGCGGGGAAAGCGTACTCTGAATCTGTGGACAAAGGGAAAAAGTATGCATTACGATAAGAAGCCCTCTCTTCTTTCGTATCTATTTCACGAACAACGGAAAATGTGAATATGAAACTTATGCCAATGGATAGAAGAGCATGTACCCTATCAGATGGCACCAGGTTTGCGAGATTTGGACACTTTTCAGGCCTTTTATGCTCCAACATATGCAGCTGTCTTTGCGCAGAAAGTGTACTCTATCCATGATAGGAAACAGAAAGAAAGCAGTACGGTAAGATTTAGTGCCTTCTTTCGTGTACATTTCCCTAAATACAGAAACTGTTGAAATGAAACTTACACCAATGGATGCAGGAACATGTGCCCTCTCGGATGACCCCACGGTTGCCAGATTTCGACAATTTTCAGGCCTTTAGTGCACCAATATAGGCAGTTATCGTTGCGGGGAAAGCGTACTCTGGATCTGTGGACAAAGGGAAAAAGTAAGCATTGGGATAAGAAGCCCTCTCTTCTTTCGTATTTATTTCACGAACAACGGCAAATGTGGATATGAAACTTATGCCAATGGATACAGAAGCATGTGCCCTATCAGATGGCACCAAATTTGCGAGATTTGGACACTTGTCTGGCCTTTTATGCTCCAATATAGGCAGCTGTCTTTGTGCGGAAAGGGTACTATCTCCATGATTGGAAACGGAAAGAAAGCAGTTCGGTAAGATTTAGTGCCTTCTTTCGTGTATATTTCCCTAAATACAGAAACTGTTGAAATGAAACTTACACCAATGGATGCAGGAATATGTGCCCTCTCGGATGACCCCACGTTTGCCAGATTTCGACAATTTTCAGGCCTTTAGTGCACCAATAGAGGCAGTTATCGTTGCGGGGAAAGCGTACTCTGGATCTGTGGACAAAGGGAAAAAGTAAGCATTACGATAAGAAGCCCTCTCTTCTTACGTATCTATTTCACGAACAACGGCAAATGTGGATATGAAACTTATGCCAATGGATACAGAAGCATGTGCCCTATCAGATGGCACCAAATTTGCGAGAATTGGACACTTTTCTGGTTTTTATGCTCCAATATAGGCAGCTGTCTTTGTGCGGAAAGGGTACTATCTCCATGATTGGAAACGGAAAGAAAGCAGTACGGTAAGATTTAGTGCCTTCTTTCGTGTATATTTCCCTAAATACAGAAACTGTTGAAATGAAACTTACACCAATGGATGCAGGAACATGTTTCCTCTTGGATGACCTCACGTTTTCCAGATTTCGACAATTTTCAGGCCTTTAGTGCACCAATATAGGCAGTTATCGTTGCGGGGAAAGCGTACTCTGAATCTGTGGACAAAGGGAAAAAGTATGCATTACGATAAGAAGCCCTCTCTTCTTTCGTATCTATTTCACGAACAACGGCAAATGTGAATATGAAACTTATGCCAATGGATAGAAGAGCATGTACCCTATCAGATGGCACCAGGTTTGCGAGATTTGGACACTTTTCAGGCCTTTTATGCTCCAACATATGCAGCTGTCTTTGCGCAGAAAGTGTACTCTATCCATGATAGGAAACAGAAAGAAAGCAGTACGGTAAGATTTAGTGCCTTCTTTCGTGTACATTTCCCTAAATACAGAAACTGTTGAAATGAAACTTACACCAATGGATGCAGGAACATGTGCCCTCTCGGATGACCCCACGGTTGCCAGATTTCGACAATTTTCAGGCCTTTAGTGCACCAATATAGGCAGTTATCGTTGCGGGGAAAGCGTACTCTGAATCTGTGGACAAAGGGAAAAAGTATGCATTACGATAAGAAGCCCTCTCTTCTTTCGTATCTATTTCACGAACAACGGCAAATGTGAATATGAAACTTATGCCAATGGATAGAAGAGCATGTACCCTATCAGATGGCACCAGGTTTGCGAGATTTGGACACTTTTCAGGCCTTTTATGCTCCAACATATGCAGCTGTCTTTGCGCAGAAAGTGTACTCTATCCATGATAGGAAACAGAAAGAAAGCAGTACGGTAAGATTTAGTGCCTTCTTTCGTGTACATTTCCCTAAATACAGAAACTGTTGAAATGAAACTTACACCAATGGATGCAGGAACATGTGCCCTCTCGGATGACCCCACGGTTGCCAGATTTCGACAATTTTCAGGCCTTTAGTGCACCAATATAGGCAGTTATCGTTGCGGGGAAAGCGTACTCTGGATCTGTGGACAAAGGGAAAAAGTAAGCATTGGGATAAGAAGCCCTCTCTTCTTTCGTATCTATTTCACGAACAACGGCAAATGTGGATAGGAAACTTATGCCAATGGATACAGAAGCATGTGCCCTATCAGATGGCACCAAATTTGCGAGAATTGGACACTTTTCTGGTTTTTATGCTCCAATATAGGCAGCTGTCTTTGTGCGGAAAGGGTACTATCTCCATGATTGGAAACGGAAAGAAAGCAGTACGGTAAGATTTAGTGCCTTCTTTCGTGTATATTTCCCTAAATACAGAAACTGTTGAAATGAAACTTACACCAATGGATGCAGGAACATGTTTCCTCTTGGATGACCCCACGTTTTCCAGATTTCGACAATTTTCAGGCCTTTAGTGCACCAATATAGGCAGTTATCGTTGCGGGGAAAGCGTACTCTGGATCTGTGGACAAAGGGAAAAAGTAAGCATTGGGATAAGAAGCCCTCTCTTCTTTCGTATTTATTTCACGAACAACGGCAAATGTGGATATGAAACTTATGCCAATGGATACAGAAGCATGTGCCCTATCAGATGGCACCAAATTTGCGAGATTTGGACACTTGTCTGGCCTTTTATGCTCCAATATAGGCAGCTGTCTTTGTGCGGAAAGGGTACTATCTCCATGATTGGAAACGGAAAGAAAGCAGTTCGGTAAGATTTAGTGCCTTCTTTCGTGTATATTTCCCTAAATACAGAAACTGTTGAAATGAAACTTACACCAATGGATGCAGGAATATGTGCCCTCTCGGATGACCCCACGTTTGCCAGATTTCGACAATTTTCAGGCCTTTAGTGCACCAATAGAGGCAGTTATCGTTGCGGGGAAAGCGTACTCTGGATCTGTGGACAAAGGGAAAAAGTAAGCATTACGATAAGAAGCCCTCTCTTCTTACGTATCTATTTCACGAACAACGGCAAATGTGGATATGAAACTTATGCCAATGGATACAGAAGCATGTGCCCTATCAGATGGCACCAAATTTGCGAGAATTGGACACTTTTCTGGTTTTTATGCTCCAATATAGGCAGCTGTCTTTGTGCGGAAAGGGTACTATCTCCATGATTGGAAACGGAAAGAAAGCAGTACGGTAAGATTTAGTGCCTTCATTCGTGTATATTTCCCTAAATACAGAAACTGTTGAAATGAAACTTACACCAATGGATGCAGGAACATGTTTCCTCTTGGATGACCTCACGTTTTCCAGATTTCGACAATTTTCAGGCCTTTAGTGCACCAATATAGGCAGTTATCGTTGCGGGGAAAGCGTACTCTGAATCTGTGGACAAAGGGAAAAAGTATGCATTACGATAAGAAGCCCTCTCTTCTTTCGTATCTATTTCACGAACAACGGCAAATGTGAATATGAAACTTATGCCAATGGATAGAAGAGCATGTACCCTATCAGATGGCACCAGGTTTGCGAGATTTGGACACTTTTCAGGCCTTTTATGCTCCAACATATGCAGCTGTCTTTGCGCAGAAAGTGTACTCTATCCATGATAGGAAACAGAAAGAAAGCAGTACGGTAAGATTTAGTGCCTTCTTTCGTGTACATTTCCCTAAATACAGAAACTGTTGAAATGAAACTTACACCAATGGATGCAGGAACATGTGCCCTCTCGGATGACCCCACGGTTGCCAGATTTCGACAATTTTCAGGCCTTTAGTGCACCAATATAGGCAGTTATCGTTGCGGGGAAAGCATACTCTGGATCTGTGGACAAAGGGAAAAAGTAAGCATTGGGATAAGAAGCCCTCTCTTCTTTCGTATCTATTTCACGAACAACGGCAAATGTGGATATGAAACTTATGCCAATGGATACAGAAGCATGTGCCCTATAAGATGGCACCAAATTTGCGAGATTTGGACACTTGTCTGGCCTTTTATGCTCCAATATAGGCAGCTGTCTTTGTGCGGAAAGGGTACTCTCTCCATGACTGGAAACGGAAAGAAAGCAGTTCGGTAAGATTTAGTGCCTTCTTTCGTGTATATTTCCCTAAATACAGAAACTGTTGAAATGAAACTTACACCAATGGATGCAGGAACATGTGCCCTCTCGGATGACCCCACGTTTGCCAGATTTTGACAATTTTCAGGCCTTTAGTGCACCAATACAGGCAGTTATCGTTGCGGGGAAAGCGTACTCTGGATCTGTGGACAAAGGGAAAAAGTAAGCATTACGATAAGAAGCCCTCTTTTCTTTCGTATCTATTTCCCGAAAAACGGCAAATGTGGATAGGAAACTTATGCCAATGGATACAGAAGCATGTGCCCTATCAGATGGCACCAAATTTGCGAGAATTGGACACTTTTCTGGTTTTTATGCTCCAATATAGGCAGCTGTCTTTGTGCGGAAAGGGTACTATCTCCATGATTGGAAACGGAAAGAAAGCAGTACGGTAAGATTTAGTGCCTTCTTTCGTGTATATTTCCCTAAATACAGAAACTGTTGAAATGAAACTTACACCAATGGATGCAGGAACATGTTTCCTCTTGGATGACCCCACGTTTTCCAGATTTCGACAATTTTCAGGCCTTTAGTGCACCAATATAGGCAGTTATCGTTGCGGGGAAAGCGTACTCTGGATCTGTGGACAAAGGGAAAAAGTAAGCATTGGGATAAGAAGCCCTCTCTTCTTTCGTATTTATTTCACGAACAACGGCAAATGTGGATATGAAACTTATGCCAATGGATACAGAAGCATGTGCCCTATCAGATGGCACCAAATTTGCGAGATTTGGACACTTGTCTGGCCTTTTATGCTCCAATATAGGCAGCTGTCTTTGTGCGGAAAGGGTACTATCTCCATGATTGGAAACGGAAAGAAAGCAGTTCGGTAAGATTTAGTGCCTTCTTTCGTGTACATTTCCCTAAATACAGAAACTGTTGAAATGAAACTTACACCAATGGATGCAGGAACATGTGCCCTCTCGGATGACCCCACGTTTGCCAGATTTCGACAATTTTCAGGCCTTTAGTGCACCAATAGAGGCAGTTATCGTTGCGGGGAAAGCGTACTCTGGATCTGTGGACAAAGGGAAAAAGTAAGCATTACGATAAGAAGCCCTCTCTTCTTACGTATCTATTTCACGAACAACGGCAAATGTGGATATGAAACTTATGCCAATGGATACAGAAGCATGTGCCCTATCAGATGGCACCAAATTTGCGAGAATTGGACACTTTTCTGGTTTTTATGCTCCAATATAGGCAGCTGTCTTTGTGCGGAAAGGGTACTATCTCCATGATTGGAAACGGAAAGAAAGCAGTACGGTAAGATTTAGTGCCTTCTTTCGTGTATATTTCCCTAAATACAGAAACTGTTGAAATGAAACTTACACCAATGGATGCAGGAACATGTTTCCTCTTGGATGACCTCACGTTTTCCAGATTTCGACAATTTTCAGGCCTTTAGTGCACCAATATAGGCAGTTATCGTTGCGGGGAAAGCGTACTCTGAATCTGTGGACAAAGGGAAAAAGTATGCATTGCGATAAGAAGCCCTCTCTTCTTTCGTATCTATTTCACGAACAACGGCAAATGTGAATATGAAACTTATGCCAATGGATAGAAGAGCATGTACCCTATCAGATGGCACCAGGTTTGCGAGATTTGGACACTTTTCAGGCCTTTTATGCTCCAACATATGCAGCTGTCTTTGCGCAGAAAGTGTACTCTATCCATGATAGGAAACAGAAAGAAAGCAGTACGGTAAGATTTAGTGCCTTCTTTCGTGTACATTTCCCTAAATACAGAAACTGTTGAAATGAAACTTACACCAATGGATGCAGGAACATGTGCCCTCTCGGATGACCCCACGGTTGCCAGATTTCGACAATTTTCAGGCCTTTAGTGCACCAATATAGGCAGTTATCGTTGCGGGGAAAGCGTACTCTGGATCTGTGGACAAAGGGAAAAAGTAAGCATTGGGATAAGAAGCCCTCTCTTCTTTCGTATCTATTTCACGAACAACGGCAAATGTGGATAGGAAACTTATGCCAATGGATACGGAAGCATGTGCCCTATCAGATGGCACCAAATTTGCGAGAATTGGACACTTTTCTGGTTTTTATGCTCCAATATAGGCAGCTGTCTTTGTGCGGAAAGGGTACTATCTCCATGATTGGAAACGGAAAGAAAGCAGTACGGTAAGATTTAGTGCCTTCTTTCGTGTATATTTCCCTAAATACAGAAACTGTTGAAATGAAACTTACACCAATGGATGCAGGAACATGTTTCCTCTTGGATGACCTCACGTTTTCCAGATTTCGACAATTTTCAGGCCTTTAGTGCACCAAGGCAGTTATCGTTGCGGGGAAAGCGTACTCTGAATCTGTGGACAAAGGGAAAAAGTATGCATTACGATAAGAAGCCCTCTCTTCTTTCGTATCTATTTCACGAACAACGGCAAATGTGAATATGAAACTTATGCCAATGGATAGAAGAGCATGTACCCTATCAGATGGCACCAGGTTTGCAAGATTTGGACACTTTTCAGGCCTTTTATGCTCCAACATATGCAGCTGTCTTTGCGCAGAAAGTGTACTCTATCCATGATAGGAAACAGAAAGAAAGCAGTACGGTAAGATTTAGTGCCTTCTTTCGTGTACATTTCCCTAAATACAGAAACTGTTGAAATGAAACTTACACCAATGGATGCAGGAACATGTGCCCTCTCGGATGACCCCACGGTTCCCAGATTTCGACAATTTTCAAGCCTTTAGTGCACCAATATAGGCAGTTATCGTTGCGGGGAAAGCATACTCTGGATCTGTGGACAAAGGGAAAAAGTAAGCATTGGGATAAGAAGCCCTCTCTTCTTTCGTATCTATTTCACGAACAACGGCAAGTGTGGATATGAAACTTATGCCAATGGATACAGAAGCATGTGCCCTATAAGATGGCACCAAATTTGCGAGATTTGGACACTTGTCTGGCCTTTTATGCTCCAATATAGGCAGCTGTCTTTGTGCGGAAAGGGTACTCTCTCCATGACTGGAAACGGAAAGAAAGCAGTTCGGTAAGATTTAGTGCCTTCTTTCGTGTATATTTCCCTAAATACAGAAACTGTTGAAATGAAACTTACACCAATGGATGCAGGAACATGTGCCCTCTCGGATGACCCCACGTTTGCCAGATTTCGACAATTTTCAGGCCTTTAGTGCACCAATATAGGCAGTTATCGTTGCGGGGAAAGCGTACTCTGGATCTGTGGACAAAGGGAAAAAGTAAGCATTGGGATAAGAAGCCCTCTCTTCTTTCGTATCTATTTCACGAACAACGGCAAGTGTGGATATGAAACTTATGCCAATGGATACAGAAGCATGTGCCCTATAAGATGGCACCAAATTTGCGAGATTTGGACACTTGTCTGGCCTTTTATGCTCCAATATAGGCAGCTGTCTTTGTGCAGAAAGGGTACTATCTCCATGACTGGAAACGGAAAAGAAAGCAGTACGGTAAGATTTAGTGCCTTCTTTCGTGTATATTTCCCTAAATACAGAAACTGTTGAAATGAAACTTACACCAATGGATGCAGGAATATGTGCCCTCTCGGATGACCCCACGTTTGCCAGATTTCGACAATTTTCAGGCCTTTAGTGCACCAATAGAGGCAGTTAAATTACGGGGAAAGCGTACTCTGGATCTGTGGACAAAGGGAAAAAGTAAGCATTACGATAAGAAGCGCTCTCTTCTTACGTATCTATTTCACGAACAACGGCAAATGTGGATAGGAAACTTATGCCAATGGATACGGAAGCATGTGCCCTATCAGATGGCACCAAATTTGCGAGAATTGGACACTTTTCTGGTTTTTATGCTCCAATATAGGCAGCTGTCTTTGTGCGGAAAGGGTACTATCTCCATGATTGGAAACGGAAAGAAAGCAGTACGGTAAGATTTAGTGCCTTCTTTCGTGTATATTTCCCTAAATACAGAAACTGTTGAAATGAAACTTACACCAATGGATGCAGGAACATGTTTCCTCTTGGATGACCTCACGTTTTCCAGATTTCGACAATTTTCAGGCCTTTAGTGCACCAAGGCAGTTATCGTTGCGGGGAAAGCGTACTCTGAATCTGTGGACAAAGGGAAAAAGTATGCATTACGATAAGAAGCCCTCTCTTCTTTCGTATCTATTTCACGAACAACGGCAAATGTGAATATGAAACTTATGCCAATGGATAGAAGAGCATGTACCCTATCAGATGGCACCAGGTTTGCAAGATTTGGACACTTTTCAGGCCTTTTATGCTCCAACATATGCAGCTGTCTTTGCGCAGAAAGTGTACTCTATCCATGATAGGAAACAGAAAGAAAGCAGTACGGTAAGATTTAGTGCCTTCTTTCGTGTACATTTCCCTAAATACAGAAACTGTTGAAATGAAACTTACACCAATGGATGCAGGAACATGTGCCCTCTCGGATGACCCCACGGTTGCCAGATTTCGACAATTTTCAGGCCTTTAGTGCACCAATATAGGCAGTTATCGTTGCGGGGAAAGCATACTCTGGATCTGTGGACAAAGGGAAAAAGTAAGCATTGGGATAAGAAGCCCTCTCTTCTTTCGTATCTATTTCACGAACAACGGCAAGTGTGGATATGAAACTTATGCCAATGGATACAGAAGCATGTGCCCTATAAGATGGCACCAAATTTGCGAGATTTGGACACTTGTCTGGCCTTTTATGCTCCAATATAGGCAGCTGTCTTTGTGCGGAAAGGGTACTCTCTCCATGACTGGAAACGGAAAGAAAGCAGTTCGGTAAGATTTAGTGCCTTCTTTCGTGTATATTTCCCTAAATACAGAAACTGTTGAAATGAAACTTACACCAATGGATGCAGGAACATGTGCCCTCTCGGATGACCCCACGTTTGCCAGATTTCGACAATTTTCAGGCCTTTAGTGCACCAATATAGGCAGTTATCGTTGCGGGGAAAGCGTACTCTGGATCTGTGGACAAAGGGAAAAAGTAAGCATTGGGATAAGAAGCCCTCTCTTCTTTCGTATCTATTTCACGAACAACGGCAAGTGTGGATATGAAACTTATGCCAATGGATACAGAAGCATGTGCCCTATAAGATGGCACCAAATTTGCGAGATTTGGACACTTGTCTGGCCTTTTATGCTCCAATATAGGCAGCTGTCTTTGTGCAGAAAGGGTACTATCTCCATGACTGGAAACGGAAAAGAAAGCAGTACGGTAAGATTTAGTGCCTTCTTTCGTGTATATTTCCCTAAATACAGAAACTGTTGAAATGAAACTTACACCAATGGATGCAGGAATATGTGCCCTCTCGGATGACCCCACGTTTGCCAGATTTCGACAATTTTCAGGCCTTTAGTGCACCAATAGAGGCAGTTATCGTTACGGGGAAAGCGTACTCTGGATCTGTGGACAAAGGGAAAAAGTAAGCATTACGATAAGAAGCGCTCTCTTCTTACGTATCTATTTCACGAACAACGGCAAATGTGGATATGAAACTTATGCCAATGGATACAGAAGCATGTGCCCTATCAGATGGCACCAAATTTGCGAGAATTGGACACTTTTCTGGTTTTTATGCTCCAATATAGGCAGCTGTCTTTGTGCGGAAAGGGTACTATCTCCATGATTGGAAACGGAAAGAAAGCAGTACGGTAAGATTTAGTGCCTTCTTTCGTGTATATTTCCCTAAATACAGAAACTGTTGAAATGAAACTTACACCAATGGATGCAGGAACATGTTTCCTCTTGGATGACCTCACGTTTTCCAGATTTCGACAATTTTCAGGCCTTTAGTGCACCAATATAGGCAGTTATCGTTGCGGGGAAAGCGTACTCTGAATCTGTGGACAAAGGGAAAAAGTATGCATTACGATAAGAAGCCCTCTCTTCTTTCGTATCTATTTCACGAACAACGGCAAATGTGGATATGAAACTTATGCCAATGGATACAGAAGCATGTACCCTATCAGATGGCACCAGGTTTGCGAGATTTGGACACTTTTCAGGCCTTTTATGCTCCAACATAGGCAGCTGTCTTTGCGCAGAAAGTGTACTCTATCCATGATAGGAAACGGAAAAGAAAGCAGTACGGTAAGATTTAGTGCCTTCTTTCGTGTACATTTCCCTAAATACAGAAACTGTTGAAATGAAACTTACACCAATGGATGCAGGAACATGTGCCCTCTCGGATGACCCCACGGTTGCCAGATTTCGACAATTTTCAGGCCTTTAGTGCACCAATATAGGCAGTTATCGTTGCGGGGAAAGCGTACTCTGAATCTGTGGACAAAGGGAAAAAGTATGAATTACGATAAGAAGCCCTCTCTTCTTTCGTATCTATTTCACGAACAACGGCAAATGTGAATATGAAACTTATGCCAATGGATAGAAGAGCATGTACCCTATCAGATGGCACCAGGTTTGCGAGATTTGGACACTTTTCAGGCCTTTTATGCTCCAACATATGCAGCTGTCTTTGCGCAGAAAGTGTACTCTATCCATGATAGGAAACAGAAAGAAAGCAGTACGGTAAGATTAGTGCCTTCTTTCGTGTACATTTCCCTAAATACAGAAACTGTTGAAATGAACCTTACACCAATGGATGCAGGAACATGTACCCTCTCGGATGACCCCACGTTTGCCAGATTTCGACAATTTTCAGGCCTTTAGTGCACCAATATAGGCAGTTATCGTTGCGGGGAAAGCGTACTCTGGATCTGTGGACAAAGGGAAAAAGTATGCATTACGATAAGAAGCCCTCTCTTCTTTCGTATCTATTTCACGAACAACGGCAAATGTGGATATGAAACTTATGCCAATGGATACAGAAGCATGTGCCCTATCAGATGGCACCAAATTTGCGAGATTTGGACACTTGTCTGGCCTTTTATGCTCCAATATAGGCAGCTGTCTTTGTGCGGAAAGGGTACTATCTCCATGATTGGAAACGGAAAGAAAGCAGTTCGGTAAGATTTAGTGCCTTCTTTCGTGTATATTTCCCTAAATACAGAAACTGTTGAAATGAAACTTACACCAATGGATGCAGGAATATGTGCCCTCTCGGATGACCCCACGTTTGCCAGATTTCGACAATTTTCAGGCCTTTAGTGCACCAATAGAGGCAGTTATCGTTGCGGGGAAAGCGTACTCTGGATCTGTGGACAAAGGGAAAAAGTAAGCATTACGATAAGAAGCCCTCTCTTCTTACGTATCTATTTCACGAACAACGGCAAATGTGGATATGAAACTTATGCCAATGGATACAGAAGCATGTGCCCTATCAGATGGCACCAAATTTGCGAGAATTGGACACTTTTCTGGTTTTTATGCTCCAATATAGGCAGCTGTCTTTGTGCGGAAAGGGTACTATCTCCATGATTGGAAACGGAAAGAAAGCAGTACGGTAAGATTTAGTGCCTTCTTTCGTGTATATTTCCCTAAATACAGAAACTGTTGAAATGAAACTTACACCAATGGATGCAGGAACATGTTTCCTCTTGGATGACCTCACGTTTTCCAGATTTCGACAATTTTCAGGCCTTTAGTGCACCAATATAGGCAGTTATCGTTGCGGGGAAAGCGTACTCTGAATCTGTGGACAAAGGGAAAAAGTATGCATTACGATGAGAAGCCCTCTCTTCTTTCGTATCTATTTCACGAACAACGGCAAATGTGAATATGAAACTTATGCCAATGGATAGAAGAGCATGTACCCTATCAGATGGCACCAGGTTTGCGAGATTTGGACACTTTTCAGGCCTTTTATGCTCCAACATATGCAGCTGTCTTTGCGCAGAAAGTGTACTCTATCCATGATAGGAAACAGAAAGAAAGCAGTACGGTAAGATTTAGTGCCTTCTTTCGTGTACATTTCCCTAAATACAGAAACTGTTGAAATGAAACTTACACCAATGGATGCAGGAACATGTACCCTCTCGGATGACCCCACGTTTGCCAGATTTCGACAATTTTCAGGCCTTTAGTGCACCAATATAGGCAGTTATCGTTGCGGGGAAAGCGTACTCTGGATCTGTGGACAAAGGGAAAAAGTATGCATTACGATAAGAAGCCCTCTCTTCTTTCGTATCTATTTCACGAACAACGGCAAATGTGGATATGAAACTTATGCCAATGGATACAGAAGCATGTGCCCTATCAGATGGCACCAAATTTGCGAGATTTGGACACTTGTCTGGCCTTTTATGCTCCAATATAGGCAGCTGTCTTTGTGCGGAAAGGGTACTATCTCCATGATTGGAAACGGAAAGAAAGCAGTTCGGTAAGATTTAGTGCCTTCTTTCGTGTATATTTCCCTAAATACAGAAACTGTTGAAATGAAACTTACACCAATGGATGCAGGAATATGTGCCCTCTCGGATGACCCCACGTTTGCCAGATTTCGACAATTTTCAGGCCTTTAGTGCACCAATAGAGGCAGTTATCGTTGCGGGGAAAGCGTACTCTGGATCTGTGGACAAAGGGAAAAAGTAAGCATTACGATAAGAAGCCCTCTCTTCTTACGTATCTATTTCACGAACAACGGCAAATGTGGATATGAAACTTATGCCAATGGATACAGAAGCATGTGCCCTATCAGATGGCACCAAATTTGCGAGAATTGGACACTTTTCTGGTTTTTATGCTCCAATATAGGCAGCTGTCTTTGTGCGGAAAGGGTACTATCTCCATGATTGGAAACGGAAAGAAAGCAGTACGGTAAGATTTAGTGCCTTCTTTCGTGTATATTTCCCTAAATACAGAAACTGTTGAAATGAAACTTACACCAATGGATGCAGGAACATGTTTCCTCTTGGATGACCTCACGTTTTCCAGATTTCGACAATTTTCAGGCCTTTAGTGCACCAATATAGGCAGTTATCGTTGCGGGGAAAGCGTACTCTGAATCTGTGGACAAAGGGAAAAAGTATGCATTACGATGAGAAGCCCTCTCTTCTTTCGTATCTATTTCACGAACAACGGCAAATGTGAATATGAAACTTATGCCAATGGATAGAAGAGCATGTACCCTATCAGATGGCACCAGGTTTGCGAGATTTGGACACTTTTCAGGCCTTTTATGCTCCAACATATGCAGCTGTCTTTGCGCAGAAAGTGTACTCTATCCATGATAGGAAACAGAAAGAAAGCAGTACGGTAAGATTTAGTGCCTTCTTTCGTGTACATTTCCCTAAATACAGAAACTGTTGAAATGAAACTTACACCAATGGATGCAGGAACATGTGCCCTCTCGGATGACCCCACGGTTGCCAGATTTCGACAATTTTCAGGCCTTTAGTGCACCAATATAGGCAGTTATCGTTGCGGGGAAAGCGTACTCTGGATCTGTGGACAAAGGGAAAAAGTAAGCATTGGGATAAGAAGCCCTCTCTTCTTTCGTATCTATTTCACGAACAACGGCAAATGTGGATAGGAAACTTATGCCAATGGATACAGAAGCATGTGCCCTATCAGATGGCACCAAATTTGCGAGAATTGGACACTTTTCTGGTTTTTATGCTCCAATATAGGCAGCTGTCTTTGTGCGGAAAGGGTACTATCTCCATGATTGGAAACGGAAAGAAAGCAGTTCGGTAAGATTTAGTGCCTTCTTTCGTGTATATTTCCCTAAATACAGAAACTGTTGAAATGAAACTTACACCAATGGATGCAGGAATATGTGCCCTCTCGGATGACCCCACGTTTGCCAGATTTCGACAATTTTCAGGCCTTTAGTGCACCAATAGAGGCAGTTATCGTTGCGGGGAAAGCGTACTCTGGATCTGTGGACAAAGGGAAAAAGTAAGCATTACGATAAGAAGCCCTCTCTTCTTACGTATCTATTTCACGAACAACGGCAAATGTGGATATGAAACTTATGCCAATGGATACAGAAGCATGTGCCCTATCAGATGGCACCAAATTTGCGAGAATTGGACACTTTTCTGGTTTTTATGCTCCAATATAGGCAGCTGTCTTTGTGCGGAAAGGGTACTATCTCCATGATTGGAAACGGAAAGAAAGCAGTACGGTAAGATTTAGTGCCTTCTTTCGTGTATATTTCCCTAAATACAGAAACTGTTGAAATGAAACTTACACCAATGGATGCAGGAACATGTTTCCTCTTGGATGACCTCACGTTTTCCAGATTTCGACAATTTTCAGGCCTTTAGTGCACCAATATAGGCAGTTATCGTTGCGGGGAAAGCGTACTCTGAATCTGTGGACAAAGGGAAAAAGTATGCATTACGATGAGAAGCCCTCTCTTCTTTCGTATCTATTTCACGAACAACGGCAAATGTGAATATGAAACTTATGCCAATGGATAGAAGAGCATGTACCCTATCAGATGGCACCAGGTTTGCGAGATTTGGACACTTTTCAGGCCTTTTATGCTCCAACATATGCAGCTGTCTTTGCGCAGAAAGTGTACTCTATCCATGATAGGAAACAGAAAGAAAGCAGTACGGTAAGATTTAGTGCCTTCTTTCGTGTACATTTCCCTAAATACAGAAACTGTTGAAATGAAACTTACACCAATGGATGCAGGAACATGTGCCCTCTCGGATGACCCCACGGTTGCCAGATTTCGACAATTTTCAGGCCTTTAGTGCACCAATATAGGCAGTTATCGTTGCGGGGAAAGCGTACTCTGGATCTGTGGACAAAGGGAAAAAGTAAGCATTGGGATAAGAAGCCCTCTCTTCTTTCGTATCTATTTCACGAACAACGGCAAATGTGGATAGGAAACTTATGCCAATGGATACAGAAGCATGTGCCCTATCAGATGGCACCAAATTTGCGAGAATTGGACACTTTTCTGGTTTTTATGCTCCAATATAGGCAGCTGTCTTTGTGCGGAAAGGGTACTATCTCCATGATTGGAAACGGAAAGAAAGCAGTACGGTAAGATTTAGTGCCTTCTTTCGTGTATATTTCCCTAAATACAGAAACTGTTGAAATGAAACTTACACCAATGGATGCAGGAACATGTTTCCTCTTGGATGACCCCACGTTTTCCAGATTTCGACAATTTTCAGGCCTTTAGTGCACCAATATAGGCAGTTATCGTTGCGGGGAAAGCGTACTCTGGATCTGTGGACAAAGGGAAAAAGTAAGCATTGGGATAAGAAGCCCTCTCTTCTTTCGTATTTATTTCACGAACAACGGCAAATGTGGATATGAAACTTATGCCAATGGATACAGAAGCATGTGCCCTATCAGATGGCACCAAATTTGCGAGATTTGGACACTTGTCTGGCCTTTTATGCTCCAATATAGGCAGCTGTCTTTGTGCGGAAAGGGTACTATCTCCATGATTGGAAACGGAAAGAAAGCAGTTCGGTAAGATTTAGTGCCTTCTTTCGTGTATATTTCCCTAAATACAGAAACTGTTGAAATGAAACTTACACCAATGGATGCAGGAATATGTGCCCTCTCGGATGACCCCACGTTTGCCAGATTTCGACAATTTTCAGGCCTTTAGTGCACCAATAGAGGCAGTTATCGTTGCGGGGAAAGCGTACTCTGGATCTGTGGACAAAGGGAAAAAGTAAGCATTACGATAAGAAGCCCTCTCTTCTTACGTATCTATTTCACGAACAACGGCAAATGTGGATATGAAACTTATGCCAATGGATACAGAAGCATGTGCCCTATCAGATGGCACCAAATTTGCCAGAATTGGACACTTTTCTGGTTTTTATGCTCCAATATAGGCAGCTGTCTTTGTGCGGAAAGGGTACTATCTCCATGATTGGAAACGGAAAGAAAGCAGTACGGTAAGATTTAGTGCCTTCATTCGTGTATATTTCCCTAAATACAGAAACTGTTGAAATGAAACTTACACCAATGGATGCAGGAACATGTTTCCTCTTGGATGACCTCACGTTTTCCAGATTTCGACAATTTTCAGGCCTTTAGTGCACCAATATAGGCAGTTATCGTTGCGGGGAAAGCGTACTCTGAATCTGTGGACAAAGGGAAAAAGTATGCATTACGATAAGAAGCCCTCTCTTCTTTCGTATCTATTTCACGAACAACGGCAAATGTGAATATGAAACTTATGCCAATGGATAGAAGAGCATGTACCCTATCAGATGGCACCAGGTTTGCGAGATTTGGACACTTTTCAGGCCTTTTATGCTCCAACATATGCAGCTGTCTTTGCGCAGAAAGTGTACTCTATCCATGATAGGAAACAGAAAGAAAGCAGTACGGTAAGATTTAGTGCCTTCTTTCGTGTACATTTCCCTAAATACAGAAACTGTTGAAATGAAACTTACACCAATGGATGCAGGAACATGTGCCCTCTCGGATGACCCCACGGTTGCCAGATTTCGACAATTTTCAGGCCTTTAGTGCACCAATATAGGCAGTTATCGTTGCGGGGAAAGCATACTCTGGATCTGTGGACAAAGGGAAAAAGTAAGCATTGGGATAAGAAGCCCTCTCTTCTTTCGTATCTATTTCACGAACAACGGCAAATGTGGATATGAAACTTATGCCAATGGATACAGAAGCATGTGCCCTATAAGATGGCACCAAATTTGCGAGATTTGGACACTTGTCTGGCCTTTTATGCTCCAATATAGGCAGCTGTCTTTGTGCGGAAAGGGTACTCTCTCCATGACTGGAAACGGAAAGAAAGCAGTTCGGTAAGATTTAGTGCCTTCTTTCGTGTATATTTCCCTAAATACAGAAACTGTTGAAATGAAACTTACACCAATGGATGCAGGAACATGTGCCCTCTCGGATGACCCCACGTTTGCCAGATTTCGACAATTTTCAGGCCTTTAGTGCACCAATATAGGCAGTTATCGTTGCGGGGAAAGCGTACTCTGGATCTGTGGACAAAGGGAAAAAGTAAGCATTGGGATAAGAAGCCCTCTCTTCTTTCGTATCTATTTCACGAACAACGGCAAGTGTGGGTATGAAACTTATGCCAATGGATACAGAAGCATGTGCCCTATAAGATGGCACCAAATTTGCGAGATTTGGACACTTGTCTGGCCTTTTATGCTCCAATATAGGCAGCTGTCTTTGTGCAGAAAGGGTACTATCTCCATGACTGGAAACGGAAAAGAAAGCAGTACGGTAAGATTTAGTGCCTTCTTTCGTGTATATTTCCCTAAATACAGAAACTGTTGAAATGAAACTTACACCAATGGATGCAGGAATATGTGCCCTCTCGGATGACCCCACGTTTGCCAGATTTCGACAATTTTCAGGCCTTTAGTGCACCAATAGAGGCAGTTATCGTTGCGGGGAAAGCGTACTCTGGATCTGTGGACAAAGGGAAAAAGTAAGCATTACGATAAGAAGCGCTCTCTTCTTACGTATCTATTTCACGAACAACGGCAAATGTGGATATGAAACTTATGCCAATGGATACAGAAGCATGTGCCCTATCAGATGGCACCAAATTTGCGAGAATTGGACACTTTTCTGGTTTTTATGCTCCAATATAGGCAGCTGTCTTTGTGCGGAAAGGGTACTATCTCCATGATTGGAAACGGAAAGAAAGCAGTACGGTAAGATTTAGTGCCTTCTTTCGTGTATATTTCCCTAAATACAGAAACTGTTGAAATGAAACTTACACCAATGGATGCAGGAACATGTTTCCTCTTGGATGACCTCACGTTTTCCAGATTTCGACAATTTTCAGGCCTTTAGTGCACCAATATAGGCAGTTATCGTTGCGGGGAAAGCGTACTCTGAATCTGTGGACAAAGGGAAAAAGTATGCATTACGATAAGAAGCCCTCTCTTCTTTCGTATCTATTTCACGAACAACGGCAAATGTGAATATGAAACTTATGCCAATGGATAGAAGAGCATGTACCCTATCAGATGGCACCAGGTTTGCGAGATTTGGACACTTTTCAGGCCTTTTATGCTCCAACATATGCAGCTGTCTTTGCGCAGAAAGTGTACTCTATCCATGATAGGAAACAGAAAGAAAGCAGTACGGTAAGATTTAGTGCCTTCTTTCGTGTACATTTCCCTAAATACAGAAACTGTTGAAATGAAACTTACACCAATGGATGCAGGAACATGTGCCCTCTCGGATGACCCCACGTTTGCCAGATTTCGACAATTTTCAGGCCTTTAGTGCACCAATATAGGCAGTTATCGTTGCGGGGAAAGCGTACTCTGGATCTGTGGACAAAGGGAAAAAGTAAGCATTGGGATAAGAAGCCCTCTCTTCTTTCGTATCTATTTCACGAACAACGGCAAATGTGGATATGAACCTTATGCCAATGGATACAGAAGCATGTGCCCTTTCAGATGGCACCAAATTTGCGAGATTTGGACACTTCTCAGGCCTTTTATGCTCGAATATAGGCAGCTGTCTTTGTGCAGAAAGGGTACTATCTCCATGATTGGAAACGGAAAGAAAGCAGTACGGTAAGATTTAGTGCCTTCTTTCGTGTATATTTCCCTAAATACAGAAACTGTTGAAATGAAACTTACACCAATGGATGCAGGAACATGTGCCCTCTCGGATGACCCCACGTTTGCCAGATTTTGACAATTTTCAGGCCTTTAGTGCACCAATATAGGCAGTTATCGTTGCGGGGAAAGCGTACTCTGGATAGGTGGACAAAGGGAAAAAGTAAGCATTGGGATAAGAGCCCTCTCATCTTTCGTATCTATTTCACGAACAACGGCAAGTGTGGATATGAAACTTATGCCAATGGATACAGAAGCATGTACCCTATCAGATGGCACCAGGTTTGCGAGATTTGGACACTTTTCAGGCCTTTTATGCTCCAACATATGCAGCTGTCTTTGCGCAGAAAGTGTACTCTATCCATGATAGGAAACAGAAAGAAAGCAGTACGGTAAGATTTAGTGCCTTCTTTCGTGTACATTTCCCTAAATACAGAAACTGTTGAAATGAAACTTACACCAATGGATGCAGGAACATGTGCCCTCTCGGATGACCCCACGTTTGCCAGATTTCGACAATTTTCAGGCCTTTAGTGCACCAATATAGGCAGTTATCGTTGCGGGGAAAGCGTACTCTGGATCTGTGGACAAAGGGAAAAAGTAAGCATTGGGATAAGAAGCCCTCTCTTCTTTCGTATCTATTTCACGAACAACGGCAAATGTGGATATGAAACTTATGCCAATGGATACAGAAGCATGTGCCCTATCAGATGGCACCAAATTTGCGAGATTTGGACACTTGTCTGGCCTTTTATGCTCCAATATAGGCAGCTGTCTTTGTGCGGAAAGGGTACTATCTCCATGATTGGAAACGGAAAGAAAGCAGTTCGGTAAGATTTAGTGCCTTCTTTCGTGTATATTTGCCTAAATACAGAAACTGTTGAAATGAAACTTACACCAATGGATGCAGGAATATGTGCCCTCTCGGATGACCCCACGTTTGCCAGATTTCGACAATTTTCAGGCCTTTAGTGCACCAATAGAGGCAGTTATCGTTGCGGGGAAAGCGTACTCTGGATCTGTGGACAAAGGGAAAAAGTAAGCATTACGATAAGAAGCCCTCTCTTCTTACGTATCTATTTCACGAACAACGGCAAATGTGGATATGAAACTTATGCCAATGGATACAGAAGCATGTGCCCTATCAGATGGCACCAAATTTGCGAGAATTGGACACTTTTCTGGTTTTTATGCTCCAATATAGGCAGCTGTCTTTGTGCGGAAAGGGTACTATCTCCATGATTGGAAACGGAAAGAAAGCAGTACGGTAAGATTTAGTGCCTTCTTTCGTGTATATTTCCCTAAATACAGAAACTGTTGAAATGAAACTTACACCAATGGATGCAGGAACATGTTTCCTCTTGGATGACCCCACGTTTTCCAGATTTCGACAATTTTTAGGCCATTAGTGCACCAATAGAGGCAGTTATCGTTGCGGGGAAAGCGTACTCTGAATCTGTGGACAAAGGGAAAAAGTATGAATTACGATAAGAAGCCCTCTCTTCTTTCGTATCTATTTCACGAACAACGGCAAATGTGAATATGAAACTTATGCCAATGGATAGAAGAGCATGTACCCTATCAGATGGCACCAGGTTTGCGAGATTTGGACACTTTTCAGGCCTTTTATGCTCCAACATATGCAGCTGTCTTTGCGCAGAAAGTGTACTCTATCCATGATAGGAAACAGAAAGAAAGCAGTACGGTAAGATTTAGTGCCTTCTTTCGTGTACATTTCCCTAAATACAGAAACTGTTGAAATGAAACTTACACCAATGGATGCAGGAACATGTGCCCTCTCGGATGACCCCACGTTTGCCAGATTTCGACAATTTTCAGGCCTTTAGTGCACCAATATAGGCAGTTATCGTTGCGGGGAAAGCGTACTCTGGATCTGTGGACAAAGGGAAAAAGTAAGCATTGGGATAAGAAGCCCTCTCTTCTTTCGTATCTATTTCACGAACAACGGCAAATGTGGATATGAAACTTATGCCAATGGATACAGAAGCATGTGCCCTATCAGATGGCACCAAATTTGCGAGATTTGGACACTTGTCTGGCCTTTTATGCTCCAATATAGGCAGCTGTCTTTGTGCGGAAAGGGTACTATCTCCATGATTGGAAACGGAAAGAAAGCAGTTCGGTAAGATTTAGTGCCTTCTTTCGTGTATATTTCCCTAAATACAGAAACTGTTGAAATGAAACTTACACCAATGGATGCAGGAATATGTGCCCTCTCGGATGACCCCACGTTTGCCAGATTTCGACAATTTTCAGGCCTTTAGTGCACCAATAGAGGCAGTTATCGTTGCGGGGAAAGCGTACTCTGGATCTGTGGACAAAGTGAAAAAGTAAGCATTACGATAAGAAGCCCACTCTTCTTTCGTATCTATTTCACGAACAACGGCACATGTGAATATGAAACTTATGCCAATGGATACAGAA
Source organism: Acanthaster planci (assembly GCF_054643075.1). NCBI lineage: Eukaryota > Metazoa > Echinodermata > Asteroidea > Valvatida > Acanthasteridae > Acanthaster > Acanthaster planci. The sequence goes on along the minus strand of NW_028257855.1, from coordinate 8,771 downwards.
GCATGTACCCTATCCGATGGCACCAGGTTTGCGAGATTTGGACACTTTTCAGGCCTTTTATGCTCCAACATAGGCAGCTGTCTTTGCGCAGAAAGTGTACTCGATCCATGATAGGAAACGGAAGGAAAGCAGTACGGTAAGATTTAGTGCCTTCTTTCGTGTATATTTCCCTAAATACAGAAACTGTTGAAATGAAACTTACACCAATGGATGCAGGAACATGTGCCCTCTCGGATGACCCCACGTTTGCCAGATTTCGACAATTTTCAGGCCTTTAGTGCACCAATATAGGCAGTTATCGTTGCGGGGAAAGCGTACTCTGGATCTGTGGACAAAGGGAAAAAGTAAGCATTGGGATAAGAAGCCCTCTCTTCTTTCGTATCTATTTCACGAACAACGGCAAATGTGGATATGAAACTTATGCCAATGGATACAGAAGCATGTGCCCTATCAGATGGCACCAAATTTGCGAGATTTGGACACTTGTCTGGCCTTTTATGCTCCAATATAGGCAGCTGTCTTTGTGCGGAAAGGGTACTATCTCCATGATTGGAAACGGAAAGAAAGCAGTTCGGTAAGATTTAGTGCCTTCTTTCGTGTATATTTGCCTAAATACAGAAACTGTTGAAATGAAACTTACACCAATGGATGCAGGAATATGTGCCCTCTCGGATGACCCCACGTTTGCCAGATTTCGACAATTTTCAGGCCTTTAGTGCACCAATAGAGGCAGTTATCGTTGCGGGGAAAGCGTACTCTGGATCTGTGGACAAAGGGAAAAAGTAAGCATTACGATAAGAAGCCCTCTCTTCTTACGTATCTATTTCACGAACAACGGCAAATGTGGATATGAAACTTATGCCAATGGATACAGAAGCATGTGCCCTATCAGATGGCACCAAATTTGCGAGAATTGGACACTTTTCTGGTTTTTATGCTCCAATATAGGCAGCTGTCTTTGTGCGGAAAGGGTACTATCTCCATGATTGGAAACGGAAAGAAAGCAGTACGGTAAGATTTAGTGCCTTCTTTCGTGTATATTTCCCTAAATACAGAAACTGTTGAAATGAAACTTACACCAATGGATGCAGGAACATGTTTCCTCTTGGATGACCCCACGTTTTCCAGATTTCGACAATTTTTAGGCCATTAGTGCACCAATAGAGGCAGTTATCGTTGCGGGGAAAGCGTACTCTGAATCTGTGGACAAAGGGAAAAAGTATGAATTACGATAAGAAGCCCTCTCTTCTTTCGTATCTATTTCACGAACAACGGCAAATGTGAATATGAAACTTATGCCAATGGATAGAAGAGCATGTACCCTATCAGATGGCACCAGGTTTGCGAGATTTGGACACTTTTCAGGCCTTTTATGCTCCAACATATGCAGCTGTCTTTGCGCAGAAAGTGTACTCTATCCATGATAGGAAACAGAAAGAAAGCAGTACGGTAAGATTTAGTGCCTTCTTTCGTGTACATTTCCCTAAATACAGAAACTGTTGAAATGAAACTTACACCAATGGATGCAGGAACATGTGCCCTCTCGGATGACCCCAAGTTTGCCAGATTTCGACAATTTTCAGGCCTTTAGGGCACCAATATAGGCAGTTATCGTTGCGGGGAAAGCGTACTCTGGATCTGTGGACAAAGGGAAAAAGTAAGCATTGGGATAAGAAGCCCTCTCTTCTTTCGTATCTATTTCACGAACAACGGCAAATGTGGATATGAAACTTATGCCAATGGATACAGAAGCATGTGCCCTATCAGATGGCACCAAATTTGCGAGATTTGGACACTTGTCTGGCCTTTTATGCTCCAATATAGGCAGCTGTCTTTGTGCGGAAAGGGTACTATCTCCATGATTGGAAACGGAAAGAAAGCAGTTCGGTAAGATTTAGTGCCTTCTTTCGTGTATATTTCCCTAAATACAGAAACTGTTGAAATGAAACTTACACCAATGGATGCAGGAATATGTGCCCTCTCGGATGACCCCACGTTTGCCAGATTTCGACAATTTTCAGGCCTTTAGTGCACCAATAGAGGCAGTTATCGTTGCGGGGAAAGCGTACTCTGGATCTGTGGACAAAGTGAAAAAGTAAGCATTACGATAAGAAGCCCACTCTTCTTTCGTATCTATTTCACGAACAACGGCACATGTGAATATGAAACTTATGCCAATGGATACAGAAGCATGTACCCTATCCGATGGCACCAGGTTTGCGAGATTTGGACACTTTTCAGGCCTTTTATGCTCCAACATAGGCAGCTGTCTTTGCGCAGAAAGTGTACTCGATCCATGATAGGAAACGGAAGGAAAGCAGTACGGTAAGATTTAGTGCCTTCTTTCGTGTATATTTCCCTAAATACAGAAACTGTTGAAATGAAACTTACACCAATGGATGCAGGAACATGTGCCCTCTCGGATGACCCCACGTTTGCCCGATTTCGACAATTTTCAGGCCTTTAGTGCACCAATATAGGCAGTTATCGTTGCGGGGAAAGCGTACTCTGGATCTGTGGACAAAGGGAAAAAGTAAGCATTACGATAAGAAGCCCTCTCTTCTTTCGTATCTATTTCACGAACAACGGCAAATGTGGATATGAAACTTATGCCAATGGATACAGAAGCATGTGCCCTATCAGATGGCACCAAATTTGCGAGATTTGGACACTTCTCAGGCCTTTTATGCTCGAATATAGGCAGCTGTCTTTGTGCGGAAAGGGTACTATCTCCATGATTGGAAACGGAAAGAAAGCAGTACGGTAAGATTTAGTGCCTTCTTTCGTGTATATTTCCCTAAATACAGAGACTGTTGAAATAAAACTTACACCAATGGATGCAGGAACATGTTTCCTCTTGGATGACCCCAAGTTTGCCAGATTTCGACAATTTTCAGGCCTTTAGTGCACCAATACAGGTAGTTATCGTTGCGGGGAAAGCGTACTCTGGATCTGTGGACAAAGGGAAAAAGTAAGCATTACAATAAGAAGCCCTCTCTTCTTTCGTATCTATTTCACGAACAACGGCAAATGTGGATATGAAACTTATGCCAATGGATACAGAAGCATGTGCCCTATAAGATGGCACCAAATTTGCGAGATTTGGACACTTGTCCGGCCTTTTATGCTCCAATATAGGCAGCTGTCTTTGTGCGGAAAGGGTACTATCTCCATGATTGGAAACGGAAAGAAAGCAGTACGGTAAGATTTAGTGCCTTCTTTCGTGTACATTTCCCTAAAAACAGAAACTGTTGAAATGAAACTTACACTAATGGATGCAGGAACATGTGCCCTCTCGGATGACCCCACGGTTGCCAGATTTCGACAATTTTCAGGCCTTTAGTGCACCAATATAGGCAGTTATCGTTGCGGGGAAAGCGTACTCTGGATCTGTGGACAAAGGGAAAAAGTAAGCATTGAGATAAGAAGCCCTCTCTTCTTTCGTATCTATTTCACGACCAACGGCAAATGTGGATATGAAACTTATGCCAATGGATACAGAAGCATGTGCCCTATCAGATGGCACCAAATTTGCGAGATTTGGACACTTGTCTGGCCTTTTATGCTCCAATATAGGCAGCTGTCTTTGTGCGGAAAGGGTACTATCTCCATGACTGGAAACGGAAAGAAAGCAGTACGGTAAGATTTAGTGCCTTCTTTCGTGTATATTTCCCTAAATACAGAAACTGTTGAAATGAAACTTACACCAATGGATGCAGGAATATGTGCCCTCTCGGATAACCCCACGTTTGCCAGATTTCGACAATTTTCAGGCCTTTAGTGCACCAATAGAGGCAGTTATCGTTGCGGGGAAAGCGTACTCTGGATCTGTGGACAAAGTGAAAAAGTAAGCATTACGATAAGAAGCCCTCTCTTCTTTCGTATCTATTTCACGAACAACGGCACATGTGAATATGAAACTTATGCCAATGGATACAGAAGCATGTACCCTATCCGATGGCACCAGGTTTGCGAGATTTGGACACTTTTCAGGCCTTTTATGCTCCAACATAGGCAGCTGTCTTTGCGCAGAAAGTGTACTCTATCCATGATAGGAAACGGAAGGAAAGCAGTACGGTAAGATTTAGTGCCTTCTTTCGTGTATATTTCCCTAAATACAGAAACTGTTGAAATGAAACTTACACCAATGGATGCAGGAACATGTGCCCTCTCGGATGACCCCACGGTTGCCAGATTTCGACAATTTTCAGGCCTTTAGTGCACCAATATAGGCAGTTATCGTTGCGGGGAAAGCGTACTCTGGATCTGTGGACAAAGGGAAAAAGTAAGCATTACGATAAGAAGCCCTCTCTTCTTTCGTATCTATTTCACGAACAACGGCAAATGTGGATATGAAACTTATGCCAATGGATACAGAAGCATGTGCCCTATCAGATGGCACCAAATTTGCGAGATTTGGACACTTGTCCGGCCTTTTATGCTCCAATATAGGCAGCTGTCTTTGTGCGGAAAGGGTACTATCTCCATGATTGGAAACGGAAAAGAAAGCAGTACGGTAAGATTTAGTGCCTTCTTTCGTGTACATTTCCCTAAAAACAGAAACTGTTGAAATGAAACTTACACTAATGGATGCAGGAACATGTGCCCTCTCGGATGACCCCACGGTTGCCAGATTTCGACAATTTTCAGGCCTTTAGTGCACCAATATAGGCAGTTATCGTTGCGGGGAAAGCGTACTCTGGATCTGTGGACAAAGGGAAAAAGTAAGCATTGAGATAAGAAGCCCTCTCTTCTTTCGTATCTATTTCACGACCAACGGCAAATGTGGATATCAAACTTATGCCAATGGATACAGAAGCATGTGCCCTATCAGATGGCACCAAATTTGCGAGATTTGGACACTTGTCTGGCCTTTTATGCTCCAATATAGGCAGCTGTCTTTGTGCGGAAAGGGTACTATCTCCATGACTGGAAACGGAAAGAAAGCAGTACGGTAAGATTTAGTGCCTTCTTTCGTGTATTCTTCCCTAAATACAGAAACTGTTGAAATGAAACTTACACCAATGGATGCAGGAACATGTTCCCTCTCGGATGACCCCACGTTTTCCAGATTTCGACAATTTTCAGGCCCTTAGTGCACCAATATAGGCAGTTATCGTTGCGGGGAAAGCGTACTCTGAATCTGTGGACAAAGGGAAAAAGTATGCATTACGATAAGAAGCCCTCTCTTCTTTCGTATCTATTTCACGAACAACGGCAAATGTGGATATGAAACTTATGCCAATGGATAGAAGAGCATGTACCCTATCAGATGGCACCAGGTTTGTGAGATTTGGACACTTGTCCGGCCTTTTATGCTCCAATATCGGCAGCTGTCTTTGTGCGGAAAGGGTACTATCTCCATGATTGGAAACGGAAAAGAAAGCAGTACGGTAAGATTTAGTGCCTTCTTTCGTGTACATTTCCCTAAATACAGAAACTGTTGAAATGAAACTTACACCAATGGATGCAGGAACATGTGCCCTCTCGGATGACCCCACGGTTGCCAGATTTCGACAATTTTCAGGCCTTTAGTGCACCAATATAGGCAGTTATCGTTGCAGGGAAAGCGTACCCTTGATCTGTGGACAAAGGGAAAAAGTAAGCATTACGATAAGAAGCCCTCTCTTCTTTCGTATCTATTTCACGAACAACGGCAAATGTGGATATGAAACTTATGCCAATGGATACAGAAGCATGTGCCCTATCAGATGGCACCAAATTTGCGAGATTTGGACACTTGTCTGGCCTTTTATGCTCCAATATAGGCAGCTGTCTTTGTGCGGAAAGGGTACTATCTCCATGACTGGAAACGGAAAGAAAGCAGTACGGTAAGATTTAGTGCCTTCTTTCGTGTATTCTTCCCTAAATACAGAAACTGTTGAAATGAAACTTACACCAATGGATGCAGGAACATGTTCCCTCTCGGATGACCCCACGTTTTCCAGATTTCGACAATTTTCAGGCCTTTAGTGCACCAATATAGGCAGTTATCGTTGCGGGGAAAGCGTACTCTGAATCTGTGGACAAAGGGAAAAAGTATGCATTACGATAAGAAGCCCTCTCTTCTTTCGTATCTATTTCACGAACAACGGCAAATGTGGAATTGAAACTTATGCCAATGGATAGAAGAGCATGTACCCTATCAGATGGCACCAGGTTTGCGAGATTTGGACACTTTTCAGGCCTTTTATGCTCCAACATAGGCAGCTTCCTTTGCGCAGAAAGTGTACTCTATCCATGATAGGAAACGGAGAGAAAGCAGTACGGTAAGATTTAGTGCCTTCTTTCGTGTATATTTCCCTAAATACAGAAACTGTTGAAATGAAACTTAAACCAATGGATGCAGGAGCATGTGCCCTCTCGGATGACCCCACGTTTGCCAGATTTTGACAATTTTCAGGCCTTTAGTGCACCATTACAGGCAGTTATCGTTGCGGGGAAAGCGTACTCTGGATCTGTGGACAAAGGGAAAAAGTAAGCATTGGGATAAGAAGCCCTCTCTTCTTTCGTATCTATTTCACGAACAACGGCAAATGTGGATATGAAACTTATGCCAATGGATACAGAAGCATGTGCCCTATAAGATGGCACCAAATTTGCGAGATTTGGACACTTGTCCGGCCTTTTATGCTCCAATATAGGCAGCTGTCTTTGTGCGGAAAGGGTACTATCTCCATGACTGGAAACGGAAAGAAAGCAGTACGGTAAGATTTAGTGCCTTCTTTCGTGTATATTTCCCTAAATACAGAAACTGTTGAAATGAAACTTACACCAATGGATGCAGGAACATGTGCCCTCTCGGATGACCCCACGTTTGCCAGATTTTGACAATTTTCAGGCCTTTAGTGCACCAATATAGGCAGTTATCGTTGCGGGGAAAGCGTACTCTGGATAGGTGGACAAAGGGAAAAAGTAAGCATTGGGATAAGAAGCCCTCTCTTCTTTCGTATCTATTTCACGACCAACGGCAAATGTGGATATGAAACTTATGCCAATGGATACAGAAGCATGTGCCCTATAAGATGGCACCAAATTTGCCAGATTTGGACACTTGTCCGGCCTTTTATGCTCCAATATAGGCAGCTGTCTTTGTGCAGAAAGGGTACTATCTCCATGACTGGAAACGGAAAGAAAGCAGTACGGTAAGATTTAGTGCCTTCTTTCGTGTATATTTCCCTAAATACAGAAACTGTTGAAATGAAACTTACACCAATGGATGCAGGAACATGTGCCCTCTCGGATGACCCCACGTTTGCCAGATTTCGACAATTTTCAGGCCTTTAGTGCACCAATACAGGCAGTTATCGTTGCGGGGAAAGCGTACTCTGGATCTGTGGACAAAGGGAAAAAGTAAGCATTACAATAAGAAGCCCTCTCTTCTTTCGTATCTATTTCACGACCAACGGCAAATGTGGATATCAAACTTATGCCAATGGATACAGAAGCATGTGCCCTATCAGATGGCACCAAATTTGCGAGATTTGGACACTTGCCTGGCCTTTTATGCTCCAATATAGGCAGCTGTCTTTGTGCGGAAAGGGTACTATCTCCATGACTGGAAACGGAAAGAAAGCAGTACGGTAAGATTTAGTGCCTTCTTTCGTGTACATTTCCCTAAATACAGAAACTGTTGAAATGAAACTTAAACCAATGGATGCAGGAGCATGTGCCCTCTCGGATGACCCCACGTTTGCCAGATTTTGACAATTTTCAGGCCTTTAGTGCACCAATACAGGCAGTTATCGTTGCGGGGAAAGCGTACTCTGGATCTGTGGACAAAGGGAAAAAGTAAGCATTGGGATAAGAAGCCCTCTCTTCTTTCGTATCTATTTCACGAACAACGGCAAATGTGGATATGAAACTTATGCCAATGGATACAGAAGCATGTGCCCTATAAGATGGCACCAAATTTGCGAGATTTGGACACTTGTCCGGCCTTTTATGCTCCAATATAGGCAGCTGTCTTTGTGCGGAAAGGGTACTATCTCCATGACTGGAAACGGAAAGAAAGCAGTACGGTAAGATTTAGTGCCTTCTTTCGTGTATATTTCCCTAAATACAGAAACTGTTGAAATGAAACTTACACCAATGGATGCAGGAACATGTGCCCTCTCGGATGACCCCACGTTTGCCAGATTTTGACAATTTTCAGGCCTTTAGTGCACCAATATAGGCAGTTATCGTTGCGGGGAAAGCGTACTCTGGATAGGTGGACAAAGGGAAAAAGTAAGCATTGGGATAAGAAGCCCTCTCTTCTTTCGTATCTATTTCACGACCAACGGCAAATGTGCATATGAAACTTATGCCAATGGATACAGAAGCATGTGCCCTATAAGATGGCACCAAATTTGCCAGATTTGGACACTTGTCCGGCCTTTTATGCTCCAATATAGGCAGCTGTCTTTGTGCAGAAAGGGTACTATCTCCATGACTGGAAACGGAAAGAAAGCAGTACGGTAAGATTTAGTGCCTTCTTTCGTGTATATTTCCCTAAATACAGAAACTGTTGAAATGAAACTTACACCAATGGATGCAGGAACATGTGCCCTCTCGGATGACCCCACGTTTGCCAGATTTCGACAATTTTCAGGCCTTTAGTGCACCAATACAGGCAGTTATCGTTGCGGGGAAAGCGTACTCTGGATCTGTGGACAAAGGGAAAAAGTAAGCATTACAATAAGAAGCCCTCTCTTCTTTCGTATCTATTTCACGAACAACGGCAAATGTGGATATGAAACTTATGCCAATGGATACAGAAGCATGTGCCC